>NW_020449418.1:8371039-8382952 GCF_003343035.1 Apteryx rowi | reverse complement strand
AGTGCAGTGTGGAGCAGGGCTGGGGGAATGCAATGTGGGGCAGGTTTGGAGGAACACAGTGTGGGGAAGGGCTGGGGGAATGCAATGTGGGGCTGGGGTGCAATGTGGGGCAGGGCAGTGGCTGGTGCAGAGCAGGGCTGAGGATCGGGGCCGTGCAGGGCACAGCCGCAGGGGTGCCGCAGTGTGGGGCAGTAGTGCCAGGCTGTGTGGGGCAGAGTGGGGCAGCGGGGCGAGGGCAGGGATGCAGGGCAGAGCCATGGGGCAGGGAGGCGCCGTGCGGGGCAGGGCGCTGACCCCCCCCCACCCCAGGCCCCGGCGCTGGAGGACAGCCTCAACACGCTGTTTGCGCCCCTCATCATCTCGTGCACGGCGCTGCTGGAGAAGCTCTCGGACACCTACACCTGCTTCACGGCCGAGCCCGGGCRGCACCTCCACGTCCTGCACATGGTAGGGCCGGGGCCAGGGCCGGGCGCGCGGCCGGCACGGGGGGCGCCAGGAGCCCTGACGCCGCTGTCGCTTGCAGTTCGGGGACTGCCTGTACATCGCGGTGAACGGCGACAGCGCCGAGAGCGAGGACGACCTGCGCCGCAAGCTCTTCGTGCTGCGGCGCCTGGTGGAGGCTCACTGCGGCCTCGTCACGCTGGACTCCCACCTCATCCGCAAGGAGTGAGCGGGCACCGCCGCGGGGGGCCGGGGGCGCGCGGGGGGAGCTCCCCCCTTGCAGCAGGACCCCCGCCTCCCCACGCTGCGCTGGGCCGGGGGCCGGGGTGCCCGTCCCTCCGGTGAGGTGACGGCCCGTGCCCGCCTCACTCTCCGCGGCTGTTGCAGGTTGCGGCCAGCCGATTCGGAGCAGCGCGAGCGTGTTTGGGGCCTGCTCCGGGGCCTGCTGGAGACCTACAGCCGCCTGCGAGAGGAGGACCAGAGCTTTGCCGTGGAGGTACTGTGCCGGCAGCACCGCTCACGTTGCAGGGGCGCTCCTAGCTTTTGGGGTGGCCCAGGCCTCTGCAAGGCTGCATGGGGCACCGGGATGTTGGAAAGGCTCTTGCAGGGGGCAAGCTCCCCCAGGCAGTGCTGTGTGGACGTGGGGCAGCTGCGTGGCTGGGTCCGCGGTGGGCTCAGGGCTGCACCCTCCGCCTGCGCCGCAGGCCGTGGAGCGGCTGATCCACCCGCAGCTGTGCGAGCAGTGCATCGAGTTCCTGGAGCGGCAGGTGGTGCAGCACATCAACGGCAGCGCCGAGCGCGGCGGCGACGAGGTGGGGCATGCCTTCCTCCTGGTGAACACCAAGCTGCTGGCCTTCTACTCCAGGTGCGTCCTGCCCCGGCTCCGCCGCCCGCCCCRCGGCAGCCCTCCCGCCTGACCCCTCCGCTCTCTCGCCCGCAGCCGCAACGCCAGCTCCATCCGCCCTGCGGACCTGCTCGTCCTCATCCTCCTCGTGCAGGACCTGTATCCCAGCCAGAGCGCTGAGGAGGAGCTCAGCCCCCAGGTGCTCCAGGGCAGGGTCTGGGGTGCCCCATGGGAACTGATGTCTTGGGGGCCGCCATGGCTTAACGTTTTTCTCTTCTTGAAAGCCTGCAGCAGGGAAGACATTCCTCCAGGTACCCAAAAGAAGCGAGAGCATCCCCRTGAGCAGCTCCAGCTCCCATGCGGCCACGGGGAAGGAGTCGGATGATCAGGTGCATGTGGTAGCTGTCCCTAGGGCCTATGAGTTTGGGAATCATGGAGACCCTGACCACCCTGTCTGCCTCAATTTTCCCTTTGCTAAGTCCTGGCTGCAGGGCATCGGCTCACCCAGGCCTCTCTTGCTGGCAGGACGCAGACGATCTCTCCGCGCCGGAGGTGTACTACACGCCCCAGCCCTCGCCGGGCAGACACAGCACAGGTGAGAGCCTGGCTGGGCAGCAGCTGTGCCCAGTGCTCCCCAGCCCCACGGAGGGCCTGGGGCTGCGTGGGGCGCTAGGAGGGAGCCTGAGCGTCCGCCTGGTGCTGAGACAAGACTTGCTCTGCTCCTGCAGGCAGTGAGAGCTGGTCGGAGGGCCTTGAGCTGCCAGGCACTGGGGAGGCAGACACTGCCGATGTCCAGGTGAGCGAGGGATACTGCAGTTCCTCCCGGATGYGCCTCTTCCCTGTCCGTCCGTCCTCCTGCTCTTTGCTGTCTCTGGTCCTCCTCACTTACCCCTTGTTGTGCTGTGGCTGTGAATGCCCAGCCTCTGGGCTGGGGAGATGCCACACRGCCCCCACGTTATGCGTCACACTGTCACTGTCTCTGGGGCGCTGCCTGCGGTGTGGCCTCTGGGCAGGGGGCCAGGCCCTGTCCAGGCCTGTTAGCAGCACAGGGGGTTGAGGCTGCCTCAGAGCGGTCTAGTGTCTCCCTCTGCTGCCCCTGGGGTTTCTGGGCTGCTTCCTTGTTTGATGCTGCGGAGGCTTACAGAGGCTCCGCTAGCACCTGCCGGCCTTGGCATAAGGTGCTTACCAGCTGCGTCTTTGCAAGCCGCTTCCCCTCCATCTGTTGCTCTTTTGGGGGTTCCTGGATGCTTTCCTCGCTGCTCTCTTGCTGTGTGGTCCTTCCAAGTCCATCAGTTCAGTTGTGCCCATTTGCAGCTTTCAGGGCATTGCTGCCACTCGGCATCCCTCCAGAAGGTCCTGGGCTGGTGCAGGCTGTCTTGTCCCCACCAGGGGGCTGAGCAGCTCTCCTCTCTCCCCAGATGGCAGAGGACTTGCTCCAGACTTTGGGGCCTCTGGTGCCTGAAGCTTCAAACCCCAGAAGGGTCTTTCTGGATGCCAGCCTGCTGGAAGGCTACTGCCCCATGCTGCCCCACACCATGCACTGCCTCCCGCTCTGGCCTGGCATCTCCCTTGTGCTGCTGACCAAGGTGAGCTGCCTCTAAGGTGGGGGGGAGCAGGGCTGGGCTGGGTCCCAGCTGACCCCTCTTTCACCTCCTCGCCAGGGCCCCATGACCCACGTGGCTGTCACCTTGCACCAGCTGCTCGATGGTTTCTTGGTGCTGGAAAAGAAGTTGGAAGAGGGGCAGGAGGTGGGAGCCCCGCGTGCCTACCCCTTCCTGGCCGAGCTGCGGCAACGCATGGACAAGTTTGTGAAGAAGCTGAGCGGGCAGGACRTCCAGGTGGGAGCGGGGCCGCGAGGACCCTGTCCTGCTGGCTCTGCAGACAGGTGCTGAGCTGTGTCTCCGTCTAGTTGCAGAACGCCTGGGTGGAGTTTAAGAACAAGATGTTCTCCCGGAGCGAGCCTGGGAGCTTGCTGGAGTGAGTACAGGGTGGCCGGGGGAACCTGGAGGCTCTGGGGCAGGCGGGGGTCTTCTCCAGCCCCAGGGGGCCAGAGGGGCTCTCCTCGCAGTGCGGTGAGGCCAGACTCGGGTCTGTCCCTGTCTCCCGGCTCAGGGTGCTGCAGGCGCTGGCCAACGTGAAGCGGCAGCTCTGCTCTGTGTATCGCCAGCTCTTCCTGACCTCCGCCAGCCAGAGCCTGTCGCAGGGCCTGCGGGACCGTGCCCAGAAGCTGATAAGGTGGGTGTGCAGGGGCACCCACCATCTCCATGGGACCCCAGGGTGCTGTCCCAACACCTTGCTGCTCTGGGGGCCGTGGGGTCCCTGCCTCTCACTGCACCTCTTCTCGGCAGGGAGAAGCTGCTGGACTGGAGGGATTTTCTGCTGGTGAAGAGCAGGCGCAATATCACCATGGTGTCATATCCGTCCCAGCAGCTGGGGTGGGCTGGGAGTGCAGCCCAGGGAGGAAGGCTGTGGCACGGGGTCCCCTCTAGGGAGGGCAGAGGTGGGAATAGGATAACCCTGTCCTCCCTGTGCCAGGCACAAGGGAGGGAGTGGGGTGGGCAAAGGTGGTTTCCACAGGCTTGGGTGTTGTCCTGGAGGAGTACCAAAGTTGTTGGATGCCCTTAACTAGCCCTACATACCTGGAGGACTTTCCTGGTCTGGTGCACTTCATCTATGTCGACCGCACGGCTGGGCAGATGATGGCACCATCACTTAGCGTGACAGAGAAATCCAGCTCGGAGCTGGGCAAGGGCCCCCTTGCCCAGTTCATCAAGAGCAAGGTACTGGGAGGATACAGCCCTGCAGCGCTGAGCTGATCTGCACAGCACAGCCCCCTTGGAGCTGGACTGGCCACCATGCGTGGGAGGTTGTGGGCTGCAGCAGGCAACGCTCTGGAAGGGTCCTGGCTCTGGAGGGGCTTTCCCCAGGCTCATGGGGCTGGGCTGGGCTGGGCTGGGGACAACAGGAGTGAGTGGAGGTTGGAGGGTCATCTGCTCAGGCTCCCTCTCCCCTAGGTCTGGTCGCTGATCGGGTTGGCCCGGCGTTACCTGCAGAAGGGCTACACGACGCTCATGCTGCAGGATGGCGACTACTGCTGCTCCTACTTCCTCTGGTTTGAGAACGAGCTGGTATGTGGGGTGCGGAGGGGGCTGAGCCCCTCTGCCCCGGCATCTTCCTCAGGGCAGGGAGCGGGGCTGTAGGCACCCCTGTGCTCTGGCTCTTTAGGCTCCGTCGCTTGTCCCCTCCTTGGTACAGTCCTGCCCTCTGCTGTCACCATTCCCCAGGGCTGCAAGCTGGAGGTGATAGAGGTGCCGGTTCTCTCCGATGACTCCGCTCCCATCGGGATGTTGGCRGGAGACTACTACAGGTGAGCGCAGAGTCCCCAGCCCTGCAGCCTGGCACCAGGGCATGGGGACATGCTGGCATGGGGGGCCCCATCAGTGATGCTGTGCTCATGCGTCCGGGTTGCAACAACCCGTCTCCCCAGCCTCGTCCTGTGGTCCAGCTGGTGGATGGGTGCTCTGTCCTCACCAAGGACTTTCTAGGGGACGGTAGTTAGAGAGGGGGTGCCTGTTGCAGACCCCGCTTCCTCTCCAGGCTGCATGGTGCCCTGCACAGCCCCCCCCCCCCCAATCTGTTCCTCCCCAGGAAGCTGCTGCGTTACTACAGCAAGAACCATCAGGCAGAGGTGGTGAAGTGCTACGAGCTGCTGACGGTGCACCTGGGCATCATCCCATCTGAGCTCGTGGTCCAGCAGGCCTGCGACTTGGCCCGGCGCCTCTGGGAGCCCTCCCGCATCCCCCTGCTCTGAGCCCAGGTCCGGGCTCGGCCGGGTGCTGGCTGGCATTAAAGTGGGTGCGGGTGTTCACACGCCCGTGCTGCTCTCTCCGTGTCTGTGTCAGCGCTGCGCGCGGTCAGCCATGCCTGTGGGCAGCCACGTGCAGCTTGCCTGGCCTGGTTTTGGGCTGCCCCCCTCTCTGCTCCCTGCGTGCTTGGCTGGCACCCAGCGGCCTCCCGGGACGGGGTGAGAGTGGGGCTGAGAGGTTTTTGGCAAATCACGTTCCTGTTGAAAAGTGCATTTCCAAAGCAGGATTTAGAGTGTCGGCTTGGCCTCACGGCCTGGCTTTGGCTAGAGAACGAAATGTCATAGCCAAACCTGCGCGGAGGTGCGCCGCAAAGGGCCCGGAGCGCGCCTCCCCCCTCCCAGCCATGGGGCACCTGGCTCAGGGCACTTGGGGGCCTGGGGAGGTGAGGTGCATCCCGCGTGCTCCCTAATCCTAGTGCAGCTGCCCTGTCCACCCCTTTCCCTGCACCCAGACCATGGGCTGAGCTCAGCTGTGAACACGCAGTAAAGCCAAGGCAGCTCGTGTGTTTCCCAGACGCATCTGCTCTCCCATGCGCATGCAAAACTTGGGGCATGGCTGGAGCTGGGGGGGGGCTCCCCTCTGGTCCAGGGGTGCCCCTCGGAGGCGGGTGTCCTGGTGTCCCTGGGGGCTGTCGCTGCCAGGGGAGGAGGGATGTGCCCAGGACTCTGTGCGGGGCTGGGCTCTGCCCCTCTGCTGCCCCTCGCAGCTCCGTGCTGCTCGCTGGGGCTTGAGGCTGCCGTTGAGGGAGCACTGGACCACAGCGGGGCCTTTGCCCCATCCTGCTCTGCAGGAATTTGCCCTGCTGGGCCACAGCTCAGAGTCCGGGGCCAAGATCATCCCTGAGCTGCCCGTTTTCTCGCCACTGTCAGCGCTCAGCTTGGGGCTTTTCGGCAGCGGGGGGCAGAGCCACCCTGCAAGCCCCAGGCAAAGCTGTGCCAGGCTGAGCGCCTCGCTGCGGGGGCAGCTATCGCCCCTGCCCAGCCTCCCCGCAGGCAGCGGGAGGGAGCGTCGGCCGTGCAAGGAGGCCCCCCCCACCCTGGTTCCCGTCCCCCCCCCCGCCGTGCCCGGAAGCCCAGTGAAAAGCGCTGCTGTGAAAGCAAAGTCCAGGCCCGGCGGCTGCAGAGCGGCTGCAGCCGGGGTCCGGCGGGGCGATGGCAGCCGGGCTGGGCGCGAGGCTGCCCGGGGGCTGCGCTTCCCGCTGGCCGCGGGGCCGGCGGCTGGCCCACGCGGGGCCGGCGGCCCGGCTGCAGCGGGAGTACGACGCGGTGGTGATCGGGGCAGGTAACGGGGGGCGAGGGAGCCGCGTGCCGTGCGTGGCTGGCCCCCAGCGGGCTGTGGGGGGCCGGCAGGGGCGTCCCCTTCTTCCAGGGGGGAGCGCTGTGGGGCGGGGGGGGGAGCCGGCAGGGCAGGCGGGGAGGTGGTGGCGGCGAGGAGGGGAGCACCGCGGTGCTGGGCGCGCGGTGCCAGGCGCGGCGGGGCAGCTCCCCCGCGCCGCTCCTACAGGGGAGGATATTTGCCTTGGCTCCGCTATCTCGAGCCTCTTGGCTCGGGCACCTGCCTCYGCCGCCTTCGTCCTCTCCCCAGCGCTTTTAAGGCCCAGGCTTACAGGGACGAGGGAGGATGTCCCCCGTTTGCCACCCTGGGCGCGGGCCGGGGGCTGCAGGAGCGCCCGGGCACGGGGCTCGGCTCACCCCGCTCTCTCCTTGCAGGGCACAACGGGCTGGTGGCAGTGAGTACCGCGAGCGGGGCTGCCGTCTCGCCTTCGCCACCCCGGGGACGGCGGGGGACCGGAGCGGGCCGGTGTCACGGGAGGGCGCTGGGGCCACCCCGGGCACGGCCGGGGGACGGGGGGCTCTCCCRGCACGTGGGGTGGGGGACGCAGTTGCATCCCGTGCGGCCTCTGCCAGAGTTGCCCCGGGGTGTGCGGGGAGGGGGCGGCCGCATCGGGCAGGGGCGCAGTGTGACGCCCTGCTCCCGCGCAGGCTGCCTACCTGCAGCAGGCAGGGCTGCGGACGGCCGTGCTGGAGAGACGCCACGTGCTGGGTGGCGCGGCCGTCACGGAGGAGATCGTGCCAGGTACCCCCCCCCCGCCCCCGGATTGCTCCCCGCGCGTGGCCCAGGGGCACCCCTCACCTCCCCGCATCGGCCAGGCTTTAAGTTTTCCCGGGCGTCCTACCTGCTCAGCCTGCTGCGGCCACAGATCTACACCGAGCTGGAGCTGCAGGTACCCGGCGCCTGTCCCCGTGGCCATGCCGGGCCACCTGCGCCTCCCGTCACCCCGGCAGGGTGAGCCCGGTCACTGTGCGTGCCGGCGCTGGCTCATAGCTGGAAGCGCAGCATGCTGCAGGCTCGCTCCTGCCGTCCGTGTCTTGCAGAGGCACGGCCTGAGGGTGCTCCCGCGGGACCCCTACTCCTTCACGCCGCTGCTGGAGGACAGGAGCCCCCCGCGCTCCCTCCTGCTGGGGCACGACGCGGCCCAGACCCAGCGGCAGATCGCTCAGTTCTCCCCGAAGGATGCTCAGGTACCGCTGGGCCGGCAGCCGGGAGGGGGGACGGGGGTTTCTAGCAAGGAGGAAGCCGACCTTGCACAGCCGCCCGTGCGGGGTGCACGAGGCCCGGCTGCAGCACGCCGAGGCGCCTGGGCTCAGCCGTGGGTCTGGCAGACGCTGCTCGGTGCAGAACCCTTTGCTCCCGCCGTGGCTCAGTCGCTGCCTCCCTCGGCCGTCCCCTGTCCCCTCGCAGGCTTATCCTGAGTACGAGGCGTTCATGGGAGGCTTGGTGGCGGCCATCGACCCACTTCTGGATGCTCCCCCTGCGGATACAGCCGCCCTGGGCCGGGGCTCCCTGCTCCAGCGGCTCAGGGCCCTGCGAGCCCTGCGGCCCCTGCTGCGGGCAGGTACCTTTGGGGCTGTCAGGGATCCTGGTGGCAATGGGGCGCCCCGAACCGCAGTGCGTGGGGCACAGAGCAGCCCCTCGCCCGGGGCACAGGCTCCGTGGGAGCCCCAGGCCGGGCTAGCAGGCTTGGCCACCTTGTTCTGCTGGTCCTGCCGGGGCCCAGCAGCCCTGTCCCCGGYGCAGCGGTGCCCCTTCTCACGACGGCCTCTCCCCCCGCCAGGGCTGGCAATGGGGCGGCAGCTGCCCCGCTACTACGAGGTGCTCACGGCCCCCATCTCCAAGGTGAGTGCCGGCAGCAGCGGGGCAGAGCCACCCTCACGTGCCCCGCGCTGGGCAGGGGGTGCTGAGCCCGCGAGGGCCCTGCTGCTCCCCTCGCCGGGTTCGTGCCTCTCCTTCTCTCCTGCTCCAGGTCCTCGACCACTGGTTTGAATCGGAGCCCTTGAAGGCAACGCTGGCCACCGACGCGGTGATCGGAGCGATGGCCAGCCCCCGCACCCCCGGCAGCGGGTAAGGGGCCGGCTGGCTCAGCCCGCGGCAAGGCGGCGCGGTCCTCGCCACGCGGGGTCTGCGCGGGCGCCGGTCCCAGCCCTGGGCCCTGCGGCCGCAGGTACGTGCTGCTGCACCACGTGATGGGCACGCTGGAGGGCCAGCGGGGCGCCTGGGGCTACGTGGCCGGCGGCATGGGSGCCCTGTCCCAAGCCATCGCCAGCGCAGCGGCCGCCCGGGGAGCGCACATCTTTGCCGAGAAGGTACCGGGTTTCTGGGCGCGGGGAGCTGCCTGGGCGGCTGCCGGCACCCTCAGAGGTGCTCGGCGAGGTGCTCGGCGAGGTCCTGGCCCCTTTCTCCTCTCCCCAGCCCGTGAGCCGCGTGCTGCTGGGCCAGGACGGGAGGGCRCGAGGTGTCGCCCTGCAGGACGGGACGGAGGTGAGGAGCAAAGTGGTGCTGTCCAACGCCTCCCCCCAGATCACCTTCCTGGAGCTCACCCCCCAGGTACGGGGCACGCGGGGCCRCCGCGGGGCGTCCCCAGGCTGGGCTGCCCTGCGCCCGGCTGGCACAGCACGGGGAGCCCAGGTGGGCTGGGGTGTCCCAGGACTGGGGACACGGTGCYACCATGCCCTCTGGGACTCGGTGCAGAGACCCGAGGCACCCCATCACAGCCACCTCCCGGCCTCTCCTGCCCCAGGAGCAGCTGCCGAAGGACTTTGTCCAGCTCATCCAGCAGGTTGACACGTGCTCCCCTGTCACCAAGATCAACGGTAGGTACCAACAGGGCCATCTCCACGTCCCAGCTGCAGGGAGACCAGAAAGGGCTCTGCCCCGCAGCACGAGGCTGCCGGGCCACTGCAGGGGAAGGCAGGCAGCCCCGTTTCACCCCATCTCTCCCCTTCCCGCACCCCAGTGGCGGTGGATCGGCTGCCCAACTTCCTGGCCGCCCCGAACGCCCGTGACGGCCAGCCCCTGCCCCATCACCAGTGCTCCATCCACCTCAACTGCGAGAGCACCCAGCTCCTCCACCAGGCTTTTGCTGAGGCCAGCGACGGGCACCCCTCCAGCAGGTTGGATCCTGCTCTATCGCTCTGGTCAGGCCAGGTGGTGCTGGGGGAAGATGCTTGTGGTGGCTGGTCCCCCTGCTTTGCGTGCCCAGCTGYGCCGTGACAGTCTCTCGCCCCCGCCCCAGGCCCATGATCGAGCTCTGCATCCCGTCCGTGCTGGACCCAGGGCTGGCCCCACGGGGCTGCCACGTCGTGTCGCTCTTCACGCAGTACACCCCGCCGGTGCTGGCGGGCGGGCGGCCCTGGGACGAGGCGGCCCGTAACGCGTACGCGGACACAGGTACGCAGTGCACGCGCCGACCCAGGCACTGCCAGGCGGGCTGGTCCCTGCCTGCGAGCAGAGCCCAGTCGCTCCCTCCCTCCCTCCCTCCGCAGTGTTCGACTGCATCGAAGCCTACGCCCCGGGGTTCAAGGCCTCCGTCGTCGGCCGGGACGTCCTGACGCCGCCAGACCTGCAGAGGATATTTGGGCTGCCTGGTGGGGTGGGTATCGCGGAGGCTCAGCTCTGAGCATCACTCCCATGCCAGATCCGATGGGGACACAGCCCCTGGGCCGGGCACAAGCCGTCTCACACAGCCTGGGCTCTGTTACCAGAACATCTTCCACGGAGCGATGTCTCTGGACCAGCTGTACTTCGCCCGGCCGGCGCCGTCCTATTCAGGCTACAGGTCCCCAGTTCCAGGCTTGTACCTGTGTGGAAGCGGAGCCCACCCCGGTGAGTAGGGCCGGGAGCCCGGGGGGCTGCAGGAGGGAGGCAGGGTGCACAGAAGAGGTGCAAAGGCAGCACAGGGCATGGGGCAGCCCCAGCCCCCTGCMCCGGCACAGGCCGTGAGACGGAGCAGCTCGTGTGGTGCGGCCACGGGCCCCGTTTCCCGGGGCCGGAGCTGCCCGCTGCTCCCGTGTCTGCCGCCTTGCAGGAGGGGGAGTGATGGGGGCAGCAGGACGCAACGCAGCCCGGGTGGCCCTCGAGGACTTCAGGCGGCTGTGATGGCAGCGGTGACGCCAGCGTCACCTGCACAGGGTTGTGGCTGCTGTGAACCGCATCCTCCCCGGTTGTGGGAAGCTCTGGGCCGTGCCCCTGCCGGGCCCATGGTGGGGCGCTTGTGCCCGTTGTGCTCCAGCCGGCACATTCGCGTTGCACGCGTGGCTGCTCCCTGCCTGCCGTGGCCTTGCCTGGCGTTGGCGGCTCCTCTCCTCCTGGTGCGGGGCGTCTCACTCGCCCCAGGACCTCGCTGCACTTGGGAAAATAAACACCGCTGTGGGCTCTGCATTTAGCACTTTCTCTGTGGTTTTTCCGCTCTTCGTGCAGCTCGTGATGCACCGCTGGGTTTGCTGGCCTCGGCGCGTGAGCAGGGAGCGTGGCCTGCTGTGCCAGCCCGGCTCTCGGGTTCGGGGCGGTGAGCTGGGCCGGTGGCACTGCGTCTGGCCGCGCAGCCCAGGGGAACCTGCCAGAGGGGACACGCACATCACGGAGCAGTGGCCAGGGAGAACTGGTCCCTCGCCCTCTGCTCCACCACCAAAGCGTGCTCCCGTTGGCTCAGGGCTATTTACCAGCCTCACCCCAGGGCCCCGTGGCCCGACAGAGCCCTCCCCAGTCACGATACATTATGCGGGAGCAGGGAGCACGCACAGGGGCTCGGAGGCTGGCTGCAGGAGCAGCCCCGGGCAGGGAGCAGGGGCCGGCCCTTGCCCTGCTGCAGGGCCCTCCGGGCTGATCGCAGTGGGACCCCCCCCGCCCCCCAACAGCACTGCTCACACGGCCCCAGCCATCAGCTGCACCCCTGTCCCAGCGTGGGCCGCCGTGCTGAGAGCCACTTGCCGAAGATTACAGAGCTCACATCCTCTCCCCRGCCCTCTTCCTCCCGGGCACAATGCCCCCGATTCAGCTCCCGGCCTCTCCTCCCGCCGGGCCCTAAATAAAGTGCTTCCGGGCTGAGCTGTTGCACCTGAGCTGCCTAAATCAATATTGACTGGCCCAGAATAGCCCCGCAGCCTCTGAGAATAGCCCCGCACACCCACCTCGCTGCCCACAGCTTCCCGCGCACGGGGCTGCCCTGCTGCACGGCGCCCCTAATTTTAGCAGCAGCCGTTGCCTCCTGCACGGGCTGCAGGTGCCCGTCCCCAGCGAGGAGGGACGCCGCAGCTGGCACCCCTGCGGGCAGGGTCTGGCAGGTCCCGTCCGCGGGAGAGCCCTGCTGCCCTCCTCTTCCTCCCAGCCCAGCCTTGCTGCTGCCCCCACCCCTGCCTGGGCACAGACCCCCCGCGAGCAGCGGCGCAGCTGGGCAGAGGGCCCAGGAGTCCTGGCGGGGTTTTT
>NW_020449418.1:8369726-8370799 GCF_003343035.1 Apteryx rowi | reverse complement strand
GCGCCTGGCTTCACACTCAGGTAATTGAGCTCCGAAAGGGTGAGCCGGGGGTGAGTCACGGCCTCCGCTGCTGGTCGCAGCCCTGCCCTTCCCCAGGGCTCCCCTTGGCCGGCTGCCCGGCGGCTCGGCTCCGCTCGGTTCGGCACGGCCCCGTCCTGCACGCACGGCCCCGCAGGGGCAGAAGCCCCGTCGTGGGCCACAGCCTCGCGCCACAGCACAAGCCCTCCAGCCGAGGCACCCCGGCGGCCCGCCAGCGCTCCCGGGGGGGCCCTAGCAAAGCCAAAGGTGGGGGCAGCCCCTGGTCCAAAAGCACCCCAGTCCCATGCACCCCCAGTTGCGCGCCCCCCCAGACCCAGCCCCGCAGCTCCTGGCCGCTCCCCAGGGCTGGGGTGCCCAGCGTGCTGGCTGCGGCCAGCCCCACACTGGCATCCCCGGCAGCACGTGGGCACCGCGCAATGGGATGCCCTGCCCGCACGTGGCTCCAGCTGCCCGCACGGTGTGCTCCAGCCAAGCCCTGCCCAGCACCCTCGGGCCACCGGCTGGGAAAGCCTGGAGAGCCTTGAGCCAGATTCCCAGCTGGAGCACAGGGCCTGGCTGAGGGTACCCCAGGGGCGCTGAGCATGGGACCTGGGTGCTGAGCGCCCGGCGCCTGCCCCCTGCGCGGCCCGGGAGGKGCCAGAGGTCCCCGCGGGATGTGGCGATGAGCTCACAGGCTATTCCGGGCCGTGTTGTTCCTGGCTCCTCCCGGCAGGAACCGGCTCCTTGAGCTCCAAACAAACAGCCCCGTGGCCACCGGCACATTCCTGGCCGGCGTGGCCGCGGCGGGGGACAGGCGCTTCCTGTTTATCCCCTTCCCACGCCCCGGGGTGGGAGGCAGCGGGGTGCCCGGGGCACTGCCGGTGCCCCTGGGGCAGGTCTGGGGGGGGCAGCTGGGACACCCCCTGTCCCATGTCCTGCTGTGCCGGAGGACCCTGCACTCAGCCCCAACCCCCCCACGGAGGACCCCACTCTGGGCTGTGGGTGCCAGCACGCAGCCTCCGTGCCACTGCGTCCCATCCCATCCCTGTGCTGTG
>NW_020449418.1:8366313-8368541 GCF_003343035.1 Apteryx rowi | reverse complement strand
CCCCCCCCCAGGCGTCCTGCCCCGAGGAGCTGCGATGGCGATGCCGGGCGGCGCGAGCCCCGCGCTGCTGCTGCTGCTGCTGCTGCTGCTGCTGTGCCGGGCGGCCCCCAGCGGGCAGGAGCCGGCCCCCGTGCAGCTGCGGCTGGCGGGGCCGCGGGGGCCCGCCGGGGAGGGCCGGCTGGAGGTGCTGTACCAGGGCCGGTGGGGCACCGTGTGCGACGACGGCTTCGACTTCCACGGGGCCACTGTGGCCTGCCGGCAGCTGGGCTACGCYGCGGCCGTCACCTGGACCCATAGTGCCACCTACGGCCAAGGGGAAGGTGGGGGCAGCCAGGGGCAGGTGGGGGAGGCGCGGCCTGGGAAATGGTTGGGGGGGGGGCTGAGAGCACTTGGGGGGCACCATGGCTAGCACTGGGTGGAGCTGGGGGTGGGGATGCAGTGGGCAGAGGCAGCCTGCGGGGGGCGCTGCAGGTTGGGGGGCAGCCTGCAGGGGGCAGCCGCTGGCAGTGGGCAATGCCAGAGGGCAGCCTGTGCGGGGTGCTGTGGGTTGGGGGGCAATGCTTGGGGGGGGGGGCAGCTCATCGGGGGCGTTGCACGTGGGGCACAGCACCAGCTGGAGCCCCACGGTGAGGGGCAGAAGTGGGTGCCCTGCACAGCGGTGACCGCCAGCCCTGCGCCCCCCAACCCCAGGCCCCATCTGGCTGGACAACGTGCAGTGCGCGGGCAGCGAGGCCTCGCTGGCCGACTGCGTCCACAACGGCTGGGGCGCGAGCGACTGCCACCACGGTGAGGACGCCGGCGTGGTGTGCTCGGGACCACGCCAGCCCGGCAGCTCCCCCCGCGCCGCGGCCCCCGGTCTCCTGGGAGAGGTGAGTGGGGCAGCAGGTCCCTCTGAGGCTTCCCGCCCCCCCATCCTCCCCCCTCCGCTGGATGCTGGAGCCCCTGCCCCGGGGGCTGCGGGGACCCCCGTGCACATGGACCGGGGCCCACAGCACCCCCCCCCCATCCTGCCAGGCGCCGGGGCTGAGCCTGGAGGAGGTGCGCCTCAAGCCCATCCTGGCCCGGGCCAAGCTGAGCGTGCCGGTGACGGAGGGCGCCGTGGAGGTGAAGCACGCCGGGCGCTGGAGGCAGGTGTGCGACGCCGCCTGGACCAGGAACAACAGCCGCGTGGTGTGCGGCATGCTGGGCTTCCCCCAGGAGAAACGCGTCAACACCAACTTCTACCGGTAGGAAAATGGCAAAAAGGGGCCGTGTCCTAGTGTGGCCGGAGCGGGGCAGGTGGGGCAGGGGACCCATGGGACGTGCCACGGGGCTTGTGGGGAGAGCAATGGGGCCACCGGAGTCAGCAGGGAGGGAGAGAGGGTGTCGGGTAGGGGGGTCGCACATTGCTGGGCATGTGGGGCACCAGGGTGTCACGTCCCCTTTTGGGACACAAAAGCCTCAGTGAAGGGCAGAGCTGGGCTCTGCAGCACGGAGGGGGCGTTGGGCRTCGAAGGGAAGGTTGTCACCAATCTTCATCATCTGCTAGACATGCGTGGAGGCACAGGAGAGCCGAGGAGACCTCGGTCCCCTCCGCCCGTGTCCTGTGCCGGGGCTATAAATAYTGCCCGTAATGAGCCCCTGCCGGTGCCAGGAGTCGCGCCGTCCCGCCTGGGCACAGCGCGCGGCCAGGTTTGGCGCACTAATTGCCAGTGGGGAACGGACTTGTCCCGACRAGCCCTGCGGCCCCGTGGGAGGACTGCCCGGCTGCCGGCCCCGCCGTGGGGTGCGGGGGCCCCAAGGGCTTTGGCGCGGGGGAGGGTGCCCAGCCCTGCAGGGTTGCCACGGGGTCCCCTGACGTCCCGGCTCTCTCCACTTGCAGGAAGCTCTGGAACATGAAGCTGAAGGACCCCAGCTCCAGGTAGGTCTCCGGGTGGGCAGGAGCAGGCCACCCCCCACCGTGGGCACCCGCGGGGCTTTGCCCTGCGCGGGCRGCAGCCCCCAAAATGACGCCAGCCCCTGCTCCTCCTCTCGCCCGGCAGCCTGAGGAACCTCAGCCGGCAGAACAGCTTCTGGGTCCACCGGGTGCAGTGCCGGGGCTCGGAGCCCCACCTGGCCCGCTGCGCCGCCCAGGTGTCCCCACCCGCGCCCCGGCAGCCCGCCTGCCCCCGCGGCATGCACGCCGTCGTCAGCTGCCTCCCCGGCCCGGCCTTGCCGGCGGGCGAGCGCAAGGGCAAGCCGCCCCGCAA
>NW_020449418.1:8363912-8366003 GCF_003343035.1 Apteryx rowi | reverse complement strand
GCCGGTGCGCCTGCGGGCCGGCGCCCACGCCGGCGAGGGCCGCGTGGAGGTGCTGCGCGACGGGCAGTGGGGCACCGTGTGCGACAAGCGGTGGGACCTGCTCGCGGCCAGCGTGGTGTGTCGGCAGCTGGGCTACGGGACGGCGAAGCAGGCCCTGGCGGGAGCCCGGATGGGCCAAGGTGAGACAGCCAGCGGGGCATGGGGCTCGGGACACCGGTGTGCTCGGAGGGACCTCCAGGGGGGAAAGATCCCCCTGTTTACTGGGTGCTGCTGGAGTGTCCTGGGGTGCCCGGCAGCCCCCGGCTGTGCTGCAGCGGCCCTGTGGGATAAGGGCTCCCCAGCCTGCCAGGAGCAGCCCTGTGCCCGTGGGGGACCCCAGGCGGGCGGGTTGCGGGGGGTCCAGGAGGAGAGGGAGCTGTGACGCTGCCTCTGCTGCAGGCCTGGGGCCCATCCACATGAGCGAGGTGCGCTGCACCGGCCACGAGCGCTCCCTGGGCGAGTGCCGCTTCCAGGACGCCGAGCAGAGCGGGTGCCGGCACGAGGCCGACGCTGCCGTCCGCTGCCACGTGCCCCACACGGACTTCCAGAGCCAGGTGAGCCCCTGCCTCCCCCCCCCCCAGCACCCGGTGAGCCCCAGATGTCCGGTTGTTGCCCCACCACCCCAACCTCCCTGCCCAGCTGATGCTCAGAAGGGCCCTGGGGTGGCCTTGGGCATCGAGGACACGCGGGGCAGCACAAGCCATGTTGACGTGGCTGCAGGACAAGCCGGTGGGAAAGGTGGTTTTGGGGGAAGAAGAGCAAGGTGGAGATATTCGTCTGGGTGCATGGGGCTACCTACCCCACTGCAGCTCTGGGTGAAGGGCAACACATGCCGGCTCAGCCCTGCTCTGCTCCCAGGTGCGGTTGGCGGGGGGCCGCAGCCCCGAGGAGGGTGTCGTGGAGGTGCTGGTGCCGGTGCGGGGGACGCTGAAGTGGGGCGCTGTGTGCGGCGCTCAGTGGGGGCTGAACGAGGCCATGGTCGTCTGCAGGCAGCTGGGGCTGGGCTTCGCCAGCCATGCCCTCCAGGTGAGTGGGGTGCCAGTCCGGGGGCGCACGGGGTGCCTGGCACGGGCTTGCTGGGAGATGGGCTCAGCCAGCTGGGACAGCCCTGGGGGACGGGGGGGACATGGCCACTTCAAGCCCCAGGTGGCAGTCCTGGGGCAGGGGGGTGCTGCTGCTGCTGGGACGGTGTTTGGGAGCCAGGATGGGTGCTGGGGGTACTGAGCGCTGCGCTCCTCCCCTGCCCAGGAGACGTGGTACTGGGCCGGCAGCCCCGAGGCCTCCGAGGTGGTGATGAGCGGGGTGCGCTGCACGGGCACCGAGCTGGCCCTCCAGCAGTGCCAGCGCCACGGCCCCGTGCACTGCCCCACCGGCGGGGGACGCTTCTCGGCAGGGGTCACCTGCACCACCCGTGAGTACTGGGGAGCAGGATGCAGCCCCTCTCCCGGGACTCAACCAGGGATGGAGCATGGTCCTCCCTGCAAGCACTGGGGTGCTGCACGGCATGGGGAACCACCTGCCCCGTCCCCACCGTGCCAGACGCTCCGGACCTGGTAATGAACGCCCAGCTGGTGCAGGAGACGGCCTACCTGGAGGACCGCCCGCTGGGGCTGCTGTACTGCGCCCACGAGGAGCGCTGCCTCTCCCAGTCGGCCGACCACATGCAGTGGCCCTACGGCCACCGCCGCCTGCTCCGCTTCTCCTCGCAGATCCACAACCTGGGCAGAGCCGATTTCCGGCCCCGGATGGGGCGGCACGCCTGGACCTGGCACCAGTGCCACCAGTGAGCATCCCTCGCGCAGTGGGCCCAGGGCTGCCACCGTGGTGGGCGCAGGCAGAGCCCTGCCAGGGCTGGCTGCCCTCACGGGGCGCCCGCTCGGCCCCGGCCGGCTGCGTGTCTGCCGCGCAGCCTCCGCTGCAGAGGCCGGCCCGCCCGGGGTAATGAGCAGCGTCCGCACCGGCACTGTCATTACGGCTTTATTTGGATTCAAGGCTGCAATTTGCACGGAGCCACTTGCTTCTAGGTGCTGCCTGCTCCCAGCTCAGCCCCTG
>NW_020449418.1:8345076-8362932 GCF_003343035.1 Apteryx rowi | reverse complement strand
GGGGTGGGGGGTCTGGGACAAGGGAGGAGGCAGGGCTGGGGGTGCCGCTGGTCCCGTCTGCCACCTCACCCCATCCCTCTCCCCAGGTGATGCCTACGGTGCTGACGTGGTCAGCGAGCTGGAGCGATGGGAGCGCCTGGCCAACAACCTCGTGTGAGCACCCCTCGGCATCGCTGTGCTCCGAGGGGACCAGCTCCGGCCTCTCAGCTTCCCGCATCCCTGGCCGTGGCAGCACCGCACTGAGCTCAGGGACTCGAAGTATTTTGTATTTATGGATGCTGCCGCCAGGACAGAGACAAACGCTGGGCCCAGCGGGGAGCGCCTGGGGGTGCCCAGCCCCACGCTGCCAGCGGGATGTGCACGAGGCGGGCACGGGTGTGGGGACAGCCCCCACCTCTGCAGCTCCAGGTGCCCCCCAGGACGTCTACCTCAGCCCGCGCGCCCGGCCCCCACTGCCCGACCGGACTCAGGACAGGCCCTGGCCGCTGCCGCCCGTGCCGCAGTCGTGCCCTTAATAAAGKTGCTGTGCAATGGGAGCGGCGGTGCCGGTCCGGTCTGCGGCCACGCGCACAGCTCAGCAAACCTGCAGCCCCGCCGGCGACAAGCGGCTCTGGCTCCCGGCCGGCGAGTCCTCGCCGGGGTGAGCCCGGGGCAGCCTGTCCCCGAACCGGCTGACCCCRCGCGAGCCGCGCAGTGCCCGGCCGGGTCACAGTGGCAGCACTGGGCCGGCAGCCAGCCCACCAGCCGCCGCGGCTGCAGCCGCCGCRCTGGGCTTTCCCAGGCGCATCCCAGCAGCTCGGCCGCCCAGCCGCCGCCGGGGCAGGGGGTCAAGCCAGCGTGTGACACCGCTGCAGGACGCCGGCCCCACCGGGGCTGGACAAAAACCAGCGGCCAAAGGGAGCCCACTCCCCAGGTGGGCACTGGGCTCCTGCCCCCTGCCCGGCTCTAGTCCGAGCCCAAGCACTCCGCTCTCCCCAACCCCATCGCAGCGCCYGGCCCCCCCCTCGCCCGGGCACCCCCGCCCCACTGCGAGCAGCCCCGCGGAGCCGGGACAGCCCAGGCTGCATCCCCACGTGATGGCCCCGGCAYATGGAGGAGCCACAGTGGAAGGCAGCCCCGAGCACGTCGGCTAGGCGGCCCCCCGGCCAGTGACCGTGGCGAGGCGCGTGCAGCCGGAGACTTGCTCCGCAGGGATTTGGGAAGCTGTGAGCACAGCACACACACACCCCCAGGCCTTCCCATGGGCTCTCCCTGCTGCCGGCAAGGCGTGAGGGCCAGGAAAATGCTTTCGGCATGAGAGAAGTGCCGCCACCTCCAGCTTGGCTCCCGGCGTGGCCGCSCTGGCCCAGCCGAAACTTTCCACCCGCCCGGCTGCCCGGACACTCGCTGCGGAAAGCTGCGGCCGAGCCGGCCCACGCCTGGCAGCGCCCCAGCACCGTGCACAGCTGCTGGGCACGGCGGCAGCCGGGGTCACGGCCAGCGCCTCCGCCCCCCGCCGGGGACCAGCCGGGGGCACGGAGCGAGTGGGCAGCCCCCGGCCCCACCGCCTCCAGCAGCGCGGCCACGTCAGAGGCGCGGGGCCGGGGCCGGCCCTTCCCCACGGTGCCRACAAGGGCCCCGCTGCGGCGGCCGCGCAGCTGCGCGGGGCTGGCAGAGGAAGCAGCACGGTCTGTGACCCCCGTCCTCCCCCCGCCGGGACGCCCCCACGCACGGGTGCCCTTTGCAGCTGGCGGCAAGGCCGCCTCTGACACCCGCCGGGGATGTTGCCGGCTGGCAGCCCGGCCCCGGCCCGCTCCCCCGCAGCACCGGCCGGCCCCGACGCAGCCTCCCCGCGTCTCCGGCCAGGCCCAGGAGAGAGCGAGCGGCCCGGCCCGGCCCGGCTGGGCTTGCACCCCGCGCACTGCGCACCGGGAGGACACGCTCAGCCTGCTCTGCCCCGGCCCCTCTGCACGGGCACAGAGCGCCGCAGCCCAGCGCACCCAGGCAACGTAAAATAATTGGATTTATTAGCAAAATAAAAGTACAGTGACTCTCGCTCACAAAGCCCTCCCAGGCCGGCCGAGGCCGCGGCCGCCCCACGACRCACAGCCCAGGGTGCTCGCGGCAAAGCTCCCCACGTCCCGCCGGCTCTGCCCCGGCTGCTGCAGACGGCACAGGATCCAGCCCCGGGCAYGGCCAGGCAGCGCGGCCCCACGCTGCCCACCGGAGACGACGTTCACGCAGCACAGAGCGGCCYACCAACGCTCTGCTCAGCCCCGGGACCAGCCACGCGCTGGCCCTGTCCTGCTTCGGTGCAGCGACCCAGTGCGCCGGGACCTGGTGCAGAGCCCGCGGGGCGCCGGTAGGACCYGCACCCACCGCCACGGTGCAGGGTGCCCTGCCTGCCTCAAGCGAGGGGCTCGAGCCCCCAGCCGCGTTGCCAGCAGGGCTGAAGGTGCAGCCTCCCGGCTCACTCCCGGCCTTCCCAGGCATCTTCCCGTTGCTTGTTCTCCAGGCGCTTCCTCTCTGTGGAGCCAAGCGAGGAGGGATAAATCCCAAACCCTGGCCACACAGCACCCCGGGCACAGGGCACAGCCCCCTGCCAGGGGCTCCCGCCCAGGGAGGGCAGGCAAGGGGTACCAAACCTGCGCCCCACATCCCTCTGCGTCCTGTGCAGTGTCACCCAGGGCACTGGGGGCTCCGTATGGGGGCAAGCACCAAGCCAAACGATGGGGAGAGCTGAGCACCTGCACTTTGGCCCTGTCCTTCCCCAGTGCAAGGGCAGGTCCCAGCCCCCAGGGTCCAGACACAGCCGTAGGAAAAATGGAAAAATGCTCCAGCACACGGGTGCCTGCCGGCAGAGCGGAGCTGGGAAGTTAAAACACCAGGAGGGCCCAGCCACCCCCAAGGGTCAGCAGCAAAGCGGGCGAAGGTCCTTCTTACAGCAGGGCTGCGGGATCCCTGGGGCCGCTGCAAGCCATGGGGCCGGCAGCACCAGTAATGCACGGCGGCAGGCTGCTGCCAGCCCCGGCACGGCGAGGTGCAGTTTGGAGAGGAGCAGGGAGGGACGCTTGGCTCGGGGCAGGAGGGGAAGGAGAGCTTGCTGCTGCTGGGGGCAGGACACAAGAGCATCCGTCGCTCCCAAGAACGGGAGCTGCCAGGCTCTCGCTGGCCTGCGGATGGAGAGGCACCAGGAGCTTCCCACCAGCACCGCTGCCTCCCGCTTCTCTCCGCCAGGCGCTGCCAAGTCCGGCGGGCAGCAGGACGTTTGCTGCAGCCCTCGRGGGACCCCATCTGGCTGGCAGCACGTCCAGCCTGGCCCGGCCCTCCCCACRCGCCAGCCCGGAGGCCAGGTGCCCCCCGCCACCCGCAGCCAGGAGCTCACCCCGGGCCTCCTGCAGCTTCTTGCGCTCGGCGTCCCGCTGGGCTCTCGTCTGGTTGCTGCGCACCCCCAGGGCGCCGATCACCAGCCTCCGGGCCAGGGCCGCCGACGTCTCCGGGCGCTCCTTGGCAGGCTGCAGGAAGTCTGGGGAGAGCGCGCAGGGCAGCGTCAGCACACGGCACCCGCCGGGGCACGCAGGGACACCCGGGAAGGGAAGGGAAGGGAAGGGAAGGGAAGGGAAGGGGGAGCGGGCCTGGCTCCCAAGCAGTTCCCGGATACGCCAGGCAGGGCGGCAGTGGGAAAAGCCCTGCTGGCACCATCTGACCCCAACCCTGCCCCGCGGAGCTGCCCCAAGGCTGCTTCCACCATGCCCTGGCCTGGCACCAGGACGAAGGTGCTGCAGCACAGGAAACGTGCCAGGGCCTCCGCGCCCGGAGCCGGCGCCGCCAGGATGCTCGCTCCTGCCCACCCACGCCAGCAGCCGCGCAGCCCCGCTCACCGGCGTACGCCCTGGCTTTGGCCTTGGCCGCCCTGGTGCCCTGGGACAGCGGGCGAGTCTTCACCATCAGGTGCTTGGTGCTGAGGGCATCGCGCGCTGCGAGGAGAAAGCAGTGCATCGCCAGGCCGTCCTGCCGGGGAGCCCGCTCCGGGGCGGCACGGGGCCAGGTGTCTCCATGCCCACGGGGCTGGGCCCAACCCACAGCATCCAGGCTGCAGGAAGTCCTCCCCAGCGTCCGGACGCTGGCCTCGGAGCACAGCTGAGCCGAGGGAAACGCTCGGAGGGTCCCGGGGAGGCAGCGAAGGCACCTTCCCTTTTCCCCAGCACCGTGGCGCTTCACYGGCTCCCCGAATCCTCCCACCACACGCCCCACGAGCCGCTCGGCGCGCCTACCCGTTATGGGGCTGGAGAAGATGCCCAGGGCGTGCGTGTCGTCCACCCACTTAATGTCAAAGCCCTTCTTCCTGCCGGAGAGACGCAGGGTCACCGAGGAGGGCAGTGCCGCGGGGGGCACGGGGTCCCAGGCAGGATGCCGGGGGGCCGGGGGGCCGCGGCCGTGCCGGCAGACTCACTGGTAGCYGCAGAAGACGCGCAGCAGGTCCTCGGTGCGGAAGTCCGGGGGGAAGTCGTAGATCTCGATGACGTGGGGCAGCTCGTCGGCGCCGAGGTCCGGCGCGGCCGGCTCGGCCCCGTAGTAGTYGAAGCGCGGCGCCTGGAGGCTCTCCCGGCGCTCCTCGCCCCCCGAGAGCTGCAGCGTGGGGGGACAGGCGCAGCGGTGAGCCTCCCTGCCCGCTGCAGGGGGACACGCGCCCCCGCGCCGGGCAGCACCGCGCCGCCGAAGCCCCCGCGCCCGCGTGGAGCGAGCAGACTGATTAATGGCGCGCAGTCCCCGGCAAGCGGTCTGGGGCCGCGCTCCGGACACCTGYGCTGCGGGTGGATTAATGGCACTGGGGATAGCGGGAGTTATCGACCAGGGCTCTCGTGCCACGCGCTCGCTTTTCCCATTAACGGCCTGCCTCCGCTCGCCATGCTCAGCCGTCCCCGAGGCCGTGGCGGGAACGGCAGCAGTGGGGCAGCGCTCGGCCCCCCGGCGCGGCCGGCCAGGAGGGAGGCACCCAAAGCAGAGCCCCAACCCCGCACAAGCCTCCGCCAGCCTGGGGCTCTGCCGGCCGCGGCAAAGCGCCCCTCTCCCCCCGCCTGCAGCCGGCATCGCACTCACGGCTTCCCGCGCCAAGGCCGGGAGGGCCCCGCCGCAGAGCCGGCACAGGCGACTTTGCGCACTCCAAATACATGGAGGGAAGAGCAAGGAGCACGGCAGAAAGGCCAGGAGGAGAGACGCTCGGCGTGCCCCGTCCCGCTGCCCTGCACCACCTGCATGCACTGCCTCACAGCCCGGCACCGGACCCCCGAGAGGGAAAAGCCACCGCTCCCCCAAGGAGTTAGTTCCAGCGGTTAATCACCTGCGCCACTAAAAATTTATGCCTTATTTCTAATTTGAATTTGCCTGGCTTCAGTTTCCAGCCGTTGGTTCTCGTTCTGCCTCTCTGCTGGATTAAAGAGCCCTCGGTCCCAGGTACTGTCGCCCCGTGACGGCACTTACTCACGGTAATCAAGTCACTTCTCAGTCTTCTCCTTGATAAGCTAAACGGATTGTGCTTGCTTAGTATCTCACAGCGGGGCACTTTCTCTAGCCCTAAAAAATGACGTCTGCCACTCCTTTCCGCCTCTCTCCGATTTTTCAACGTTGCTTTGAAAAGACGACGGGCACCAGCCCCGCACGCAGGGTCCCACGAGGCGGCGGGGCAACAAAGCCACCCCCGCGCTCCCCACCGCCCCGGGCACCCCGCGACACCAGCACCGGCGGGGGCCCCCGGCGCTGCTTCCCGCACCTCCACTCTCCGGCGTGCTCCCCAACCCAGCGCCCGGCCGCACTGCTGCGCGCCCCGGCACGGCCCGGGCGCCCCCACCGATTTACAGCCCCGCTCGAGCGGCAGCGGGGCCGTTGGTCTGCGCGGCCCCGGCTCCCCCGTCCCCACCGCACGCGGGGCCCATGGCACTGGGGGCCAGCACGGCACGGCGCAGGGAGCCGGCGCATAACTCAGCCGGGTTCCCAGGCCGATCCCCCGAGCGATCATAGCCGCGCGCACCACGGCTGGAAGGTTAGAGTCCATAAATCCCAGCCAGCTCAGTCAATAAAAAGTGTTCACTCCGACAATTTTATGGGGAAGACGGATTCACGGCAGGTGAGGGGGTGCTGCCAGGGCGGCTGGATGCCGGCAGAGGGGAGAGCTGAGTTATGGAGCCGGCGGGACGAGCCAGCGCTGCCGGCAGAGCCTGGCTGCCCCGGGATGGTCTCCCACTACCCGAGAGCGCCCTGTGCGGGRCAGCGCGCTCATCCCGCCGGGGCCGGCACCCGCTGCCCCCGCCGGCTGCAGGGAGCTGCCCTGCGGCAGGATGAGGCCCYGCAGGGATGCTTGAGGGAGCAGAGCACTCAGGTAGTGCCAGGTGCCGGGGAAAATTATTAGAGAGCGCGAGCGCAAAGCGCCGGAGCGGTCCTTGACCTTCACAAACCACTGCGTGCGGCAGGCGGCGAAGGACGGCAGCAGGCTGGCGGCGGGGCTCAGCTGCGCGCCGGCACGGCTCAACAGGTCCGCCCGAGCCGGCGGCACCGCTGCCCTCGCCCGGCCAGGCTGCGGCCCGGAGGGGTGCTCGGGAGACGGGCTCTCGCCCTCCGCACAGAAAGGGGGGATAAAGCTGCACCCCCAGGGCGGCAGGTGGACCAGAGCTGGGGGTCAGGCCGCTGTGCCCGGGGCACAGCACCCACCGCGGCACTCGGCTCCCATTGCCCTGGAGGAACCGCGGCACCACGCATCCCGAGCTCGACGATACGCAAGGAAACTCCCGAAAGCCAGGACCCGCAGGGGTTAGGAGCAGYGATTTGGCTTTGCTCCCCCCCACCCCAGGGCACCCACGGGACACACACGTCCGGAGGGCAGAGAGCACCCTGTACTGGAGGCAGCGCGTGAGCACGCAATTAAGGGGGGGCCGTGGCGCAGACGCAAGCGCACGCGTCTGCACGGTCCCCCCCGCGCCGGCGCTTCCTGACTTGCGAGAGCTGACGGTAAATGTGCTGCTTTAGTGCTGCATTAATGTAGCCTTCGCCTCTAATTCAGCCTGCCCTCCCGAGCGACTGCCCGCGCTTGATAGGCACCTGCTCCGGGAACGGCTCGCCTGACGGACGCAGGGATGGCAGAGGCAGGGCGCCGCAGGAAATGAAGTCTGTCTGTCACGGCTCACTGCTCTCTAAAGATTTATCCTAGCTGGAGCATGTTACAGGTGTCCGTGGCAGCTCACTTACACTCCCGCTCGCTCGCCGAGACGCCAGGCGGAGAAGCCAGCTGCRAGGAGAAAGCCCTTCCCCACCGCAAACAGCAGCACCGCTCGGAGAGGAAGAGGAGGCAAGCCGTCGCAGGCACCCGCGCCGCGGGCTCGCACCCCTCCGAGCCCATCCGGCTCCTCGCGGGACCGCGGGGACCCCCCRGCTCCCGCGCCGGCCGGCTCATGCCAGCCCTCGCGTGCTCTGGCCAAGCCTCAAGCCTGCAGGCAGGCCCCGGGCGCTCATCAAGTTGATGGAGAATCCACCAAGCCCGCAAGGAAATTGTTCCGGTGGTTAATTACCCTCTGTGTTAAAAATGGGTGCCTTATTTCTAGTCTGAATTGGTCTGGCTTCAGCTTCCAGCCAATGGATCTCGTTATGTTTTTTCTTGCTAGATTAAAGAGCCGTCTGCTATCAGAAATCTTGTCTCCATATAGAATGTCATAAATCTTGCTCTCCGCCGGCTATCCGCAGTGCATAAGGATTCAGTTATGACGAAGAACACTACTAATTTTCTTGTCCTTTTTGTTAATTAACAACAGCTCCATCTCCCCGAGACTCTGCTCCCTCCCTGAGCAGGCTCGCCTGCCTCTGCGGCTCCAGAGCGAGGGGCTGGAAAACCAGGAGAGCAGCATGGGGGAGCCAAGGGGGGAAGACAGCAACTTATAATTGATAAGTCCCTGTTTTGAGTTCTTATTCACTGGTTTCAGGAAAAAAAAAGCCCCACCTTTATGGAGAGCTTGCGCGCAGGGAATCGAACACGGATGCTCCAGCATGCCGCGCAGGAGCCAGGCTGCACGTGCCAGGATGCGCGAGGAGCGTGGCTTGCTCCGAGGGTGCTCCCTGCACGCCAAGCCTGGCCCCGGCGCCGCGCTGCCTCCTCGCCTTCCTCCCCGTCGCGCCCTCCCCTTGACCAGGGGAGACRCGAACGGCGTTCGAGCAGCAAAGCGTCCCCCTTGCACCAGCGGCACTCAGCGCGTGCGCCACAACCACGGCGCGAGCRCTCGAGGGTCGCGAAACGCGGCGGGGCAGAGCGAAGCGGGGACGAAGGCTCCCCAAACCCCTCCCAGGTCCAAGCCAGCCCCTCCGCCGCGCCGCCGCCRGGCTCGCCGCTCTGCAGACTCGCACCCGAGCGCAGGCGCTGCCAGCCCGCTTCGCCCGGCGCCCTCCCAGCACCCGGGCAGCCGCGAGACCGGGGGGTCAGGAGCTGCCCCTCGGTAACAAGGCTGCTCAGCTAATCCCATTTCTGCCTAGCGGCTATTATCAGGCACCGACCGCCACCTCGAACCTCGCTTTCAGCCCGGGGTGGACGTTCATTTTAACGATATTGGCACTGTTTGTTACTTTCGGTCCATTAATGTCATTGCGAAAATTACCAGTTTTACGCTACTGATTTAAAATGCAATAATGGATTTCCAGCCCCAGCGCAAAAGCTGCGCTTCCCCTGCAAACGGCAGGAAAGCTGCGTGGGTCCCAGCGCTGAGCAGCTAATTGTAGTAAATTTAGCCACACACTTACAGGAAGATATGGTAATGAGGCACAGCTGATTAAGAAGCCGCACTTTTGAGGAAACTTCATGTTGCTAGTTCAATGGGAGCCCATCCGTCTCAGCTCATTTCTTTATTACCAGCCCCGGCTTCACGAGGGTGCAGTTGCCGTTTACGGCGCTCGGGCACGTTTTACTGGGTGCACTTTATGCACTATAAAGGGAAGATCTCCCCCAGCTCGCACAGCCTCGCTGGCACCAAGGGATGGGATGCAAACGGTCCAGGCAAGGGGCGGCTGCTCTCACGTCCTCCCAGGCCTTTACGCGGCGGCAGGTGCCCCAGCCCGAGCTGCTGCTCCCGCAGGGGACACAAGGACAGCCGTCCCCCGGCCACGCGGGCGCCACACGTACCTCTTCCAGGAGGCGGGGGTCCAGGCAGTCGCCGTCATCGTTGAACAGYGCGTCCCAGCTCTCCTCGGCTCCCGGGCTCGCACCGTCCCGCACGCCACGGAGACCTCCGCCGTCCTCGTCTGCCCGCGCCGGCGCCTCGGCCGGGGCTGCGGGCGAGAGCTCTGCGACGCCACGGCACAGCACCTCCAGGGAGCACCGGGGCTCGCGGCTCTCCGGGGGCGCCCCTTCCCATGCGCTGCTCGCCGTCTCCTCGCTCGGGCCCCGCGGGATGCTCTCAGCCTCGTGCCCGCACACTGACTCGGCCCCAGCGCTGCCGTCCGCCCGGCCAGATGAGCCGATCCCGCCAGCATCCTCGGCACCAGCAGCGCTCTCCTCCACGCTGAGCAACAGCCGCCCCCCCGCGCATCCCACCAGGAGCTCGGGGCAGCTGCCGGCACCTGGGGCGCTCTCCCACGGGAACACCGGTGCATTGCCCACGCCACCCCCCGAGCAGCCGGCTCCTCCGGGCACCTCGGAGAGGCCCTCTCCRGTGGGCTCGGATGTGCTTCCCAGACTCTCTCCCTCCTCCTCGTCGGCCAGCCCRAAGGCACAGCCCTCGCCCTGCGCTGCAGGGAGAGAGCCGCCACGCTCCCTCTCCTCCGCCGCCCCTGGGCCGCCCGTGAGCTCCCCCGCGAGCTCCGGCACACCGTCTCCGCTCCCCTCCCCTGCCCGCTGCCGGGCGCCCTCGCCCCCGCGCTCGGCACAGCCCCCGGCTCGCGCCCCGGCCGGGCCCGGCACGCCGTCCCCCGAATGCTGCGGCACGCTGCTCGCCCCTGTCCGATGCACCGCGCTCCCGCCCGGCCGAGCTGCCGCGTGGCTGGCGGGGTCCCCCCCGGGCTCGGCGGCTGCCTCCGTGGCCCCGGGCTGGGCACGAGGGCTCGGCGCTGTCCTGGCCTCCGGGCAGCCGCGGCCGCGCTCCCCAAACCCTGGGTGGTGGCACGCTTTCTCCTGGGGCTGGGCAAGGGCCGGATCCGGGCAGGGCTCCAGTGCGCTGGGCAATGCTCCCGGGCCCTCGGGGCTGCCGGCTCCCGGCCTCTCCAGCCGCGGCTCCGTGGGAACGCCGGAGTCCCCGGTGGAGGCTTCCTGGGGGCAGGCGCCYGGCTCGCTCTCCCGCCTCGCCGCTCCGCTCTCCCTCGCCGCGCGCGTCCTGGCGCTGGGGCTTCGCCGCCGCCCCTCGGCACGGCCTTTGGAGACGTCCTGCGCCGGGTGGTGGTTCACTGGCCCCGCCGGCGCACCGGCAGCCGAGCCGCCCGCTCCTGGGGCCGTCCTCTCCCGCCGCGCTTTGGGCACGTACAGCGCCATGTCGGGCTTCCTGCGGCGAGGCCGGCTGCTCTCMCCCTCCTGCTGCATGGTGCCGCTGCCGCCTGCGAACGGGAGAGAGAAAGCATCAGTCCCGGCCCGCATCCCAGTGCCCAGGGAGCCCGGCGCGGGAGCCCGGCACGGGGCCGGCAAGGAAAGGGCAGCTCCATCACCGCCGCCTGCAGCTTTTGCCGGGCAAAAGCCACGGGAGCAGGGGAAGGCAAGGATGGTGCTGCACAAGCCCTACTGAAACACGGTCGACGCGCCTGGGCTGCAGCCAAAACGGGGAAAAAGCGAGGGACATCCAGCCGACGAAACCCCCCCGAGAGCCGGACAAAGGACGGAGCCAGCTGCGCCGCTCGCGAGGCTGAGCAAGGCGCCGGCTCTCTCCACCGCTGAGCACCCYGCGAGCCCGGCTCCGAGCACCGACGGACCCGGCACCACCGTAACACAAATGAATGATGAGACGGGACGCGGCAAGGACAGCTCGTCTGCACTGCAGTGCCGGCCGGCGACGGGCCACCGCCAGCTTGCGGAGCCCGGCCACGGTCACGGGCCACCCTCGGTGCCACCGCTGCTGCCTCGCTGCCCACATCCCCTCCCGGCCCCCTTACGGCCTCACCACCTCTTGGCCACGCCGGGCACGTAGAAGCTCCTGGTTTCGCTTTGAAGATGTTCAAAACCATCGTGAGTTTTTATTAGTAAAACCAGCTCATGCGTTGCCCCCCTCCGCAGCACGAAGGCAGCGGGAGTCTGCTCCGCCATCCTGTCTCCCACTGTCACTAAAACCAGCTGCCGAGGGGCAAACGGCACCGCAGGAGGAGGCTGAGGGAGCTACGAGGCGAAGGCAGGGGAGTCTAGCGCACGTCGYGACGCTCTTCGCTGCAGCCCGCTGCCTCGGCGCGGAGCCCCACGCGCGGGATGTGCGTGCACGGCACCTGCGACCCTCAACATCGGGCAGCTCCAAGCTTTCGGAGCCAGAGTGGCTTCCTCCGCCTGGTGTCCCCAGGCGAGGGGCAGAGTCCCTGCCACCCCGGCATGCCAYGGCCCCGGCGCCCCGCTCACCTGCTGCCCCGGCCCGGCAGAGATTTATTTTTCATCATCTTTGGCACAAGCGGGCGCTTTGCTATCTGCCAGGCCCCATGCCCCTATAAATATGCATCAGGCAGCGTTTATGGAGACGGATGGCGCGGGGGTCTGGGCTGTGGTTGAGGGGAAGGCAGAGTGGGGCCGGGCTGGGGCCCCGTGATTAATCACTGCCCACTCTGTTTAGGGGTATTCATCACAGGCCGCTGTCAGGTAAATCACTGGAAAAACACCTCTTCAGTAATTAATGTGAAGTGACGGATGGACAGCCCCTGGGCCCATTAATCTGGAACATCAGAGCTTACCGAGATTATGAATGTCAGGATGCATAAACTGCCGGCGGATCAATAGGGCCAGGAATTCGTCCAAGGCTCTCATTTCCGAGGCACCTCCGGTACATTAGGCTCCTCTCCTCTCCCCTCGCCTCAAACTCAGCTAAGCGCAGCCTCGGGGACGCGCAGCCCCGGCCCGGCAGAGGCGCAAASGCTCCCCGGCGGCTCCCGCGGCCCGGTTCCCGCGCCACCCTCCGGGAGRGCCGACGCTGCCGGCGGCTCCAGGAAGGCGAGGGCAGGCCGAGCCCGGGGCTGCGCTCTGCGGTCGGACCTCAGCCACCGCTGCGAGCGCTGGTGGGGAAGCGTCTCGGATCCAGGGCTGCCTGCTCCGCTAAATCTCACTCCATCCTCCTGACGGATGGATGGACGGACGGAGCGGAGCTCTCGGCGAGGCCCTGCGGAGCCTCGGCGTGATGGATGGGTCTCTCGCGGCGCTCTCAAAACCGCCAGCAAGCCCGGCCCGGTGCGATGGAGACAGCAGCCGGCTCAGCCGCTCCGGCGGGGAAACCTGCAGCAATCGCCCGGCTCCTCCTTCTCACGCCTAGCGGCCAGCCCGGCCCCGGAGACGGAGCAGGGCTGACCCCCGTGCCGGGCCATGCCCCGTGCCTCCAGGCAGGGCCRGCAGGCTCGGGGGCAGCGCCGGGGCCACGTCCCGAGGAGCATCCTGACGTGCTCCGTCCCACCACCGCCGCGGCACCGGCCGCCCCTCGCACGGGGGCCGGGGTGACACCTCCCGGACCATTTTTCTCACCRGGGAGACATATGCAGCACTTGTCATTTTTTTCATCCTTTGATACACTAATTTCGCTGGCAGAATGGTCCCCTTTATCTTTATCGACTGCGAGGAAAGAACGTATCCTATAAACCGTCCAAGGTCTGCGCTGGTCATTTTTCAACACCGAGGCGTTATACATTTTCTCACCGAGCAGCAGCCCAACCTTGCCGAGTGCCGGGAAGGGAGGGGGCGCGCAGAGCCCTCGGGCACCGGCATTTCCCCCTCGTGCTCCGCGGGCCGTACCRACTGCGCAAGGCTTATTTAATGCACGCTTATTTAATGCCTGGCAAACACCTCCCAGCCTGCACGGAGCAGCGTCCGGCCGCAAGGCCACACGCGCGACGCCAGCGACCGTTTCGCCACGGAGGGCGCGGAAYGACGGGGGCAGCCAGCCCGGGAGCAGCATCCCTGCTCCGGCTCCGCGAGCAGCAGCRCCTCGGCGGGTCCTGGAGGCGGCCGGCCCCAGAGAAGGCACAAGAGCAGCGCCGAGCCCGGCCCCACGCTCGCCTCCCCGCCGTGGCGAGGCAGCTGCCTGCAGCACGGCACCCTTGGGCAGAGGGCAGGAGCCGGGCGCCAGCACCTGTGTCGTGGCCGGGCCGGCGCGCGCCCGAATTAGCGCAGCCCTGGTCTCCTCCACAGAGCAGCTTGCACGCTCAGCAAGGAGCGCGTGCAAAAATAGCCGCTGCCGAACACGGTGCGAGAACCACATGGCTGCAGCTTCCTCGCACCAAACTCCGCTTCTGCAGGACACTTAAACCTGCTCTCCTAAAAGATTTTTCCCAGCCAAACCCCCAAGTCTCAGTCTGCAGCTTCAAGGCTGGACTTGCTAAAAGATGTATTTTACAGCTATAAAAAGGGGAAAGAGCTTTCTCCACCGCTTGCCTCGCTCTCAAAGCAGCCAAGATGCTTCCACTAAACCTCTTCCAGGGAAATTCTCCCTGGCAGGCAAGTCTGGAAGACAAATGCCACAAASAGCCGAGGCCTGGCGGACAGCACGGAGCTGCACCACTGCAGCCACCCGTGTCCATGCCCATGCCGGAGCCCTTCCTGCAAAGGGCACCGAGCCCCATGCCGATCCCCACAGGGGTGATCACCGACCCCCACAGGCTCTGCTCCCYGGGGCCACCAAGGATTGCCGACGTGGGGACGCTGCCCGGCCAGGACACTTCGGGGTTTCCCTTCCGCCCCCGCGCACGCCAGCACTGCTCGGGGGGAGCAGCAGGGCTCCACGCACTTCCCAAGTCACCTCCAGGAAGAGGAGCCTTCACGCGCAGGATTTACGGGCTCCTCGAAAGCTTGCCGTTCACCTTGCCTCACCCTCCAAACCAGATGGTGCTGCATTAGCGAGACGGCTGGCGCCGGGAGGCTCCTCTCCCCGCGCAGCCAGGGAAGAGGCGCTTGCCGCAGCCCGGGGCCGTAGCGCTGGGCACCGCACAGCTCCTTTCCCCAGGAAGGGGAAACCCAGCCGGCGCCGGCGCCTCCGTGCACCCACCCAGGCTGGGCYGCCCGGGCAAAGCGAGGCAGGAGCAACGCGGCGAGGCTGCCGCAGCCCGCAGCCCGCTGGCAGGGACACTGCAGMGCGCAGAGGCTTTCTCTTCCCTCAGGGCAACCCGGCTCCTGCCCCCAGCCTATTACACACCCCAGCGGGCGCCGCGGCCACGCGCCGGCACCGACCGATTTCACGCTCCGGGAGGCAGCGCGGCGTCCCCGGCTGCAGGTCTCATTCACACTACGCTGGGCAGGGCGGCCCCGCTCCTCCAAACTTCCGGGCCAACTTCACGCTCRTCCCGCCGGCACCCGCGGCAAAGCCGGGCAGCGAAAGCCCCGAGAGGGCCCGGGCTGCCCCTCTTTTCGGAGCTGCCTAGCGAAACAGCTCGGCGCTGGGGCAGGGCAGGGCTGCCCGAGGGGAGGCTCTGCCCCGGGGCAGGGCAGACCGTGGCCAGGCACCTTGTCCTAAGGCAAAAGCGCAGCCGGGAGCTGCTCCACAGGCTCCCGGCAGGTACCGCCCGCCGGCCAGACGCAACCGGTGCCCGGCGCCCTGCGCATCCCTCACGCTGCCCCAGGAACAAACTCCCTGCTCACGGAGGCATTTTCATGCAGCTCAGCAAAGGCGCCGCGCACATTCGGCTCACGTTAAACAGCCCATGCGAAGGGCCAGGGCCAAGTCATGCACCACCCTGACGAGGAGCAGAGCAATTCCAGAGCCGGGAGAAGACGTTTATCGTTAAAATCACCTCCTTCCCCTTCTGTGCCTCCTTCTGCCCGGCATCTCCGCTCCCCCCGCGCCACGGAGCAGGGGGCTGGCTCAGCCGGCCACGGCAACCGCTCTGCGGCCAGAGGGGCTGCCGAAAGCAGCTGGCTGAGCAGCCTGACTTTGGCACGAGTTTGTGAGGTCTCAGAGCAGCTGCTCAGGCTACGCGCTGGTCTGTGCTTCCCCTCTAGCAACGCTCTGCACAGCAGCCAGGCAGCGTTTGCTCCCTGCTTTCTCCCCTTCCTCTCTTCAGGAAAGCACAGGGGTTCCCTAAGAAGACAGTGGTGACAGGACCAGGCCATTATGCTCTTCCCCACCAAAAAAGGCAGTTTTTGCCCTCTCTAGCAAGACCATCAAGCAGGGTTTTACCAGAGCATATAAAACCTATTAGCACACTGAAGGCTCTACCTCACGCTGCAAAGCTTATAGCCGATTTCCTCCTTTTTCTGCATCTTTGCTAGACAGGTAAGGACATTTACGGCTCCGCTCTAAAGCCAGAGACGCCTGAACTCACCGCGCAACGCTGCAACAGGGGTTTTATTGACTTCTCCCACTCCCGGCACGAGACACCGCGCTCGGCAGCTCCGGCCAGGCACGGCACACGGGCACACGCGGTGCTGGCCAGGCCCGCGGCCACCGGCCGCACTCCCGTGCCGGGGGGAGCCCGAGGGCGCCGGACGAGCGGCAGCGCCRAGGGGGCACGCGGCGCGGATGCCAGGCTGCCGGGCTTCACGCCGCCTGTGCCAGTTCCTGGAAAAGCCTCAGTGCCACCCAGCGCCCTCCCAGCAGGCTGCCTCGTTTCCTGGCAGGGAGCTGTATTTTTAGCCTTCGAGGTTTCTAATTCCACTCAATCCATACTCCCGTCAATAGAGCACATAACCTTAAAGCCCCGAGAGCGAAAAGGCAACGGCCACACCTCGGGCAGGCAGGCACGGCCCGCGGCACCCGGCTGCCCCCCGCGTGCCCCCCCGGCAGCCCGGCGCTCGGGGAGCCGGGAAGAGCCCTCGCAGGACCGCGCACGACTCGCAATGTCACTCTTTATAGCCCGCCGCAGATCGGGCGCGCCTTCAGAAAACGGCRCTGCTAATAAAAAAGGCAGGTGCGAGGAGACTCTAAACAGCCCAAATTAAGAGCCTGCCGCCAGCATGCCGGTTTATCCCGGCCGAGCGCCGTTTCCCGCGCCCCGCCAGCCGCTGGGGTCTCACAAGGGCTCTCGCCCCCGCGCCGCGGGAAAGAGGCGCTGAGACAGCGGGAGCCAGTGCCAGCTCCACGAGGAGACGGYGGAGGCAGCGACAGCAGCCGCTGTCAAAGGCGCGCAGGAAGCTCGCCGAGAAAAGAGCGAGAGATCTCAATCGCGCCTTTCACTCCTGATGCTCTTAGGAGATACCTGCAACAAGAGAAAGGGAACATTTCAGACAGGAGCGCGATTTATAAGTCGATACTGTCCCTGAGCAGCTGCAGGGAAGAAAAGCACAACAAGAAAGCGGAAGGAGTTAATACACAAAGGGCTAAGGGGGATACAAAGGACTTTACAAATATACCAGCGCAGAATCAGCACAAGAGTGGAAAGGTCTATTAATAAATAAGGAGGGAGAGAAAATTAATGATGACTCAAAAATAAAGATGACTCAAAAGGACAAAATTACTGTTTTTAACCAGAAAAATGCAAATGAGGCRGAGGCCTCATAAAAACAGCTGCAGGGAAGCAAAAACAGCATCTCCACACATCCAGAGTCACCTGGCCAGCGCGACACCCGGCGAGCCGGGGAGACGAGCCAATTAACCCCCCTGCGCACGCACGGCGCGGGCACTGAAACCGGGGCTCCGGAGACGGGCAGAGCAGAGTAAATGAGGTACAAGAAAGAACAATAAAACCGGGCCCAAGCGCGCGATAAATCCGCCTTCAATCCCCAGCGGCAGAACATAACGGCTGCCACGGAAGGAGCCTGCAAACATCCACCGTGATGGACTCCCGACCTGCGAGGAGCGGYGCGGGGGATGATCGCGGGTTTGTCTGGCGAGAGTTATTTCAGCAGAATACCTGGGCAACGCTTTGGGATAAGGCAAGCCAGACGCAATTTAGCCGAACTTTAGGGTATCGTTTTCCACCATCCCGCAAAGTTTTCCTCAAATAACGAATTATAATTAAATTTGCAGACGGCACTGAACAGAGAGGTGTTGCAAACGCCAACCAGAGCAGGTAAAGCACTCAAAGGCTCCAAGAAATACAGGCAGCAAACAAAATGAGATTCAGTCTGGCAAAAACGAAGCTAATATAACCAGGGAAAATAACCTGGAGCAGGTATTCAACTGGCAGGAAAAGCCCGGAAAGCAAGGCCGAGAGCCTCACAGCGAGAGCAGACCGGGAAGCCGGGATGACGGATGCGGCCGCAACGCCCCACGGCAGGCAGCGCGCCCCAGAGCCGCCGAGGCGGCGCGGGCAGGACGGGGGCCGCCGAGGGCTGGCCGGCGGCCGGCCGCAAAAGCAGGCGCTGGCGCCTGGGAGCGCTGGGCACATGTTTTACGAGCACGGGGAGCCCGGAGCGCCGGGTGCCCGGGGACACCATATAACTTCCCAGCCTTCCAGGGCTGTCACAGCCGGGATCTCTCAATGCGCTCGGGAGAGTTATGGGGACCGAAACGTGCCAGGCTAACGGGGCGCTCCAGGGCTGCGCGCCAGCGGGGGGGGTCAGCACAGGGACACTGGGGTGGCAACAGGGCAGGCGCAGCGGGGCAGGGGACACAGCATGTGCCACGGGCTATGGGGCAGGCACAGCGGGGCAGGGGACACAACATGTGCCCCAGGCCATGGGGCAGCGGGGCAGGGGACACAGCATGTGCCACGGGCTATGGGGCAGCGGGGCAGGGGACACAGCACGTGCCCCGGGCTATGGGGCAGCGGGGCAGGGGACACAGCACGTGCCCCGGGCTATGGGGCAGG
>NW_020449418.1:8328209-8344426 GCF_003343035.1 Apteryx rowi | reverse complement strand
CGGCCCCGGCCCCGGCCGCGGGCCCCCGAGCGGCTGGCGCTGCTGCAGCGCTGCCGGCCCGCGCGACCCCGCTGGAGACGGGCATCGATTTCCCATTATCTTTTAACGGCGCGTATCAAGCGGCGGCGGCGGCGGCGTTCGCGGCTCCGCGGCTTTCTCGGCTCCGCGGGCTGCTGCTGCCAGACCACCGCTCCCGCCCGCCCGCCCGCCGCGGGGGAACTGCGCGGGGCTCGGGCCGCATCCTGTGCCCCGCTGCAGGCGGAGGCCTGCGGGGTGGTCAGCGCGCTCGACGGCCGGACGCGCGTCCCGGGGAAGGTGTCTGCGCCTGGCCAGTCCGCTCCGCTTCCTTCCAGCGGTCTGGCGAAGAGCAGGCTGCCTGCGCGGAGCGGATAATGAACGCGGCCCTGGCGCTCGCACGCGYGGCGGCAGCGTGGGCAGCTGGGGAGCGCGGCTGCGACCAGCGCGTCCGCCTGCTCCTGATGAAGCGCTCACGCTGCAGAGCACTCCCGAGCCGGGGGCTGCGCGTGCGGGGGCAGGCCGGGACGCCCTGGGGACCGTCTGGATCCTTAGGCAGACACAGCGAGGGGCGGCCAACGGAGCCGGGAGGTGGCCCAGGAGATGCCGTCAGACATGTGCCTTGTTCTCCCTCCCTTGGCCCGGAGCGGGGCCGGCACCTGGCTTGCAGGAGCAGGAGGTGGTAGAGGCTTGCGGCAGGCGGGTGCAGCAGCCCTGGTTTCTCTGGGTGTTGAACGGGGAGTTTCTTCCCCGTGCCCAGGACCTGCTCTGGGACGCTTATGCCCTGTTCCTTGCAATAGGAGTAAAGTGCCCGGGGAGTCATTCCCTGAGCAAGGAGCTGAGGGGGAGTTGGGGACTTTGAGCTGAACGGAGGAGAGCCAGGGACAAGCCCAGGCATCTCTGCTAATGAATAATAGCTCTTAGATGCAATTCCCAAGCCTCTGCTTCCCGGGCGACTCTGCAGCCTGGGTGAGGGGGAGTGATGCTCCATAGCAGGCGCATCGCCTGTGCATGATGGAGTGCCAGGCTTGTGCCCGGTCAGCCTGCGGTGAACATCTCAAGCCTCCTCGGGCGGCTGGGGAGCAGCAATAGGGCTGCAGCTGCTGCTGGATGCCCTGGAGTGCACAGACCTTCCTGACTGCCCAGTGCCGGGCCCGGTACAGCCATAAGGGCCCAGCACAGCAGGTACTTGGGCCCCAAAGACCTGGTTCTTCTGTGCTGGGACCCGAGTGAGGATGTGTTTTTCCTTTAATTTCCTTTGATTTTCATGCAGTTGTGAACAAAACAGGACCTTGGAAAGGACAGCTGTGCTCCATTGCTGCAATCCTGCGGGATCTCGCCAGGATCAGGAGGGGACCAGGAGGGCTGGGCAGGGCACCCGTTGGGCCAGACAGACTCAGAGCAGCCTTTCCAGGAACCAGGGCAGCCCTCTCTGGGGCACAGCTCCTCAGCTGGCCCCCAAAACACCCAGCAGACTGTGGGAAGTGCCTCCCCAATCTTTGGGGACAGTGTCCAAGTGATCCCAGAGTCCGTGGGTGCCGCCTGCCCCACGTGTGTGAGCTTGGGCTCTGAGGGCTGGCCAGGCGCTGGCAGGACTGCAGCCATCTCCTGGCCGGCTCAGGGCCYGGCTTTGCTCCCTGCAGCGCCACATGGCAAAGGACCCCCCAAACCCCACGTGCTGCAGGTTTCCAGCGCCACAGTTCGGGTCAGGCTGGCCACACGCATCCGAGTGATGCCGCAGGCAGCCCTGAGCCCTGCAGTGAGAAAGCCTCCCGAGATGCTATTTAAGGCAAGGCCAAGCAAGCACCTGCGAGAAAGGCAGTCTCGGCTCATCACCCAGCCTCCGCCTGCCCCTCTGCAGGGCATCGCCAGACCCATAGCGCTCCCAGAGATCCAGCCAGCCTGGTCCCACCCACGCCCCAGCAATCAGCAGCCCTATGGGTACGTGGGGTCATCCCACAGCACCCGCGCAGCCCCGCAGCAGAACGGCGAAGGGCTCGCGGCAGGCAGGGCCACCCGCCACCCCAAGAGGAGCAGCCCCTGCCCCAGCGCGCCGTGCTGTAGAGGGGAGCGTGGCCCCTCTCGCAGGTAATCGATGGCAGCAGATCCTGATCGCTTTCATTATTATTATTTTCTTATGCATGTGCGCACAGGAGATTTATTGCCAGCTACGGAGGCAAAATCAATTATTCATGTTATAAATTAGAAAATGATTTATGTTTGTGGGAGGCCAAGCAGCGTGGAGCCCCTGGCCACGTGGGAGCTGGGTTTGTCTGGGAATAGCACCAGGTACCCCCTGCCAGCGCTTCCCCAGCCTCTCCGTCCCTGCCCTGCACCCAGGGGTGCTCCCCGACCCCCGCAGGCCCCCCAGCACCCAGCCGCCCCCACCCAGCCCTGGCCAAAGCGCCGGACCCACACAGCCCCCCGGCCGCCCCGCTCAGACCCAGGCACGGGGTGGCAGGGAGCACCCAGCCTCTCCCAGCAGGCCGCCCCAGGGCCCGAGGAAGGCCAGCGATGTGGCCGGCTGCTGTGGCAGGCTGCTGCTCCAGCAGTTTCCATGGCAGCGCCGGAGCGGTCCATGGAGCACAAGGTGCGGGCTGCAGGAGCACCCCGGYGTCCCCCCTGCCGGAGATGCCCTTGCGTGCCCGGGCGGCTGCGGCTGTGCTCCTGCCTCCCGCGCGGGACACCGTGGTGCCCTCCAGACGGAGGGGACTGGGACCCCTGGTGCAGGGAGAGCCCCTGCCCTTCCCCACGGGCTGCCCCAGCCGCCCGCACGGCCCCCAGCCGGAGCCGCAGCACCCCGCGGCTCTGCACCACCCCGCTGCCYCACCAGGCCCCCCCGTCCTGCACCCCGGCCGTGGCTTCAGGGGCACCCTAAAACCCGCTGCCCAGGTCACGCCGCCGGCGGGAGCGGGCGCCGGGAGCCGGCCGGCCGCTCTCTGCTGATAGCTTCCAAGGCGTCCTGCTCGGAGGCAGCCGGGCCTCCCGGGGGACGGCGCAGCGGCCGCGAGCGCTGCCCGCCGCTCCTTGTCTGCTCATCTGCAGCTGCGTCAGCCGGGGCCGCGGGGAGGCACGGGCTGGAAGGAGCAGCGCCGGAGAGAAAGGAGCTGTCGGCGGCCCCAGATCGGGGTCTGATCGCCGGCGAGCCGCGCGTTCGCCCCCGCTCGYGCAGCGTCCTGCCCCCAGCCCTGGGGACGGGGCGGAGAGGCAGCCGCAGGGCTATCTCGCCGCTGCCCTTGCTCCCAGGGCGGCTTTCCCCCCCCACCTCTGCCTCTGAGCCCCCCTCCCAGCTGCCTGGAGAGCCCGTCACCCGCTGCAACGCCCCCGGCTCCTGCGTCCTGCTCTCCTCCATCAGGAGATGAGGACGCACCCGCTTGATACACACATGGGGGGTCACAGAAGGCAGTGGGGAGCTGGCAGCCCGTGGTGGATGCCCCCACGCTCCCACGGCCAGGCTGCCTGTCCGGGGGCTCCTGGCCGCAGGGCTCAAAGGAGCCGAACGCCCCCAAGGCCGCTCGGAGACCTGCTGGTACATCCGTGTGGCCCCCAGAGCTGCGAGCACCTTGCTGGGCCCCAGTGCTGGGGAACCCAACGCCGGCTTGTGGCTCGTGCGAGCATCCGCCTAATTGATTGCTGCGGAGCAAGTGCTCGCGGAGCGCTTTTGGCAGGGATGGGCCCTGGGAGCCAGGATCAGTGCACAGGGCAGGGAGGGAATCGCCCGTCAGCAGCAGCATGCCAGGAGCAGCCCCGCGTCTCTCCCCCCGCAGCAGCAGCGCGGCCTGGCCAGGGAGCGCGTGGCGGCGGGGAGACGCGCTCAGCCCGTGGGGAGGGGAGTGCGCAGAGCCCGGAGCTGGGGCGGATTAGATCTGCTTTGCATTATTGCACCAAACACCTGGGGACGCGGCGGCTCGTGACAGTGCTGTATAATGCGAGGAAGCAGCCGGTGCCGGCGGTGCRGGCAGGCTCCGGCGCTGCTGGGGACTCGCGGGTGGGGAGGCGACGGGGCTCCGGCAGCCCTGGCCAGGCAGGCTGGTTTGGAGCTGGGGTCTGCTGCACCCTCTCTTCCTCCGCACGTTCGAAAGGGATAGGTAGAGAAGGCAGAGCCTGTGCTGCAGGAATCAATACCAGTCCAGAAACGGCCTGGGTGCTCCTCCCCGCGCTCCCCCGGGAGCCTGCCGCCCCCCGAACGCGTCTCCCTGAGCAATTGCTCTTGTCTCCTTGCCGTTATTGTCTCGCTTTCYGTCGCGCGCAGCAGCAGCCGGCAGCACCGGGCCCGCTCGCCCCGGGCCACGCAGCAGCATGGCTCCTCCGGAGACAGCCCTGGGGCTGCACCCAGGGGTGCCGGGACCGGCGGGGCACGGAGCTTGCTGCACGGATAGCCTGGCTCCCGGGGGTCCTTCGGGAGACCGGGGGGGAGAGGCAGGGGAGACATCTCAGGGGGTTTCATCCTGTCTCACGGTAGCCCTCCCCTTGGCACCGTGTCGCAGCCGCTCCGATGTGGCTTGTCTCGCTCAGCCGGCACCACCAGGGCAGGGATGCACGGCCGGGACGATGGTTTCTCCTCAGCAGCCAGCGCTCAGGGAGGCTGCAACAGGAAGCAGCTCCTCATCGCGCCCAGCGCTGGCCGAGCCCCCGCTGGCAGTGCCGCGGCCGGGTGACAGCCGCTGCCCTGGCGGGGAAGGAACCCGGCTGCTTTCAATAGACGGTAATTTGGACTGATTCATCAGCGGGATCCACTTGGAGCTGATAAATCTTTCAAGAGCCCTGGCAGAGGCGGCTGCRCTGGGCAAGCTGGGCTTTCCCCCGCCTCCCCGCAGCTGCACGGCTCCTCCGGAGCAGCCGGCGGCTCCCGGCACGCGCCCGGCCCCGCGGGTCCGCCGGCCCAGGCGGCTGCTGGCAGCGCCGCTGGGTTTCCCTGCAGCCTGCATCTCTCTTCCCCTGGGATGGGGAAGGCGCACAGCCCTGCGTCCTCACTCCCAGCACGGAGCAGGGCAAATCCCGGCGCCGGCACCGGTGCATCTCCGTGCCAGGCCRCGGCCCAGCGGGGACAAGTCCGGCTCGTCCCCCGGGGCAGCGTCCTGCCATCGCCCCCCAGCCCTGCGCCCCGGCAGGTAGGGAGGGAAAGCAGGGACGGCAGGAGACGAGAGCGGGCGGATCCGGTTACAGGCAGCGTGGGGCAGAGAGATAGGCAGAGAACAGCAATGCAGCAAAAAGGGCTTTTAGCGATAATTAATAATTAACATTTCTAATGATGTCCCGGCGACAGGAAGAGTCCAAGCAGGGACCCGGGGGCACTGTGCGCAGCGACAGCCGTGGCTGAGGGCCATGCTGGGACCGCGCGCGGGGAGGCTGTGCCGAGCGGACGGGGAGCCGCCGCGCTGGCAGGAGGCACCGCAGAGCCCGCGGGGGCCCACGCGTCCCCCTGGGTCACCGCCGGCCTTGGCACAACGGGCCAGGCTGGGCGGCCTCGGGGCGGCAGCAGGAGCTGAGCGGCTGAGCCCCACATGCAGGAGCGGCGTGCGGGACACGAGGCCAGGCGCTGCGGGACAGCGGGGAGGGGACGGACCGCGCGAGGAGCCGGCCGTGCGCGGCAGCCCACCRCACACGGACTGGGAGCCACCGCGCGGTGAGCGGGCTGCGAGGAGCCCAGCTCTCACTATAAATACATCAGCGGGGTAAATGCCAGGGAGGAGAAGAGCTATTTCAGCTAAAAGACAACGTTAGCACAGGAATGACTGGGGATAAATTACCCATGAATACATTTAGGGTGGAAATTAGACCCTCAGAGCAGGCAGGTCCCAGCACAGCCCCTCTGGAGAGCCGGCGGTGCCAGGCGCGCCCCAGGGTCGGCTCAGCGGCGGGGGCATCCCGCAGCGCGCTGCCAGCGGCAGCACGGGCCGGCCTCTCGTGCCGGATGTGCAGGAGCAAGGCGGGCGGCGGGGCTGGCCCGTGCCGGGGTGCCAGGCCGGGGCCGGCGAGGAGCGGTGCGCAGGGCGGCCCCTCTGCCTACGGCAATGCGAACACCGGCCGAGCTGCTCCCTGGCGTCCTGCTGCCTCCTCCCCGGCCTGAGCCCGGGGTGACAGATGAGCCACCCGGCGCAGGGACAGGGTGGCCCCGCAGCACGCAGGGTGCCCCGCTGCTGGCTGCAAGGGGGCCGGCTCAGTGCATCCCGGCGGCACGGCAGGGAGGGCCGGGGAGAGCCGGGTCTCCTCCGCCCCGGCGGTGGGAAAGGGGGCCCGGGCGTGCGAGGCTGCGCTGCCGGCGGCCCCCGCGCTGCGGGCGACGAGCCCCCCTCCTGCGCGGCCCTCGGCGGAGCGCGCAGGCTCCCTTCCCCCCGCCGCCGTGTCGCGCGGCCGCCTCGGCTCGCCTCGCTCTAATTTCCTGTGCATTGTCCCTGCTGCCGCCGCCGCCGCCGGTCCCCGCGCAGCGCAGCGCTGCGCCACGCAGCCGGCCCCGCGCCCCGGCCCGGCCCCGCTCCCTCGCCGCCCTGCTTCGCGTCCTCAGCTCGCTGCATTAACGCTTGCCCGCCTGCTGCAGCCGCTTGCAGAGACCCTCACCCTGCGCCCCACCGTGCCCCCYGACGCGTGCTCCCAGCCAGGGCGCCGGCAGAGACTTGTGATGGAAAGGGCTGAGCCAGGCCAGCACGGGGCACGGGGCCCGAAGCAGGGCTGCTGCTTGCAGCCGCCACAGTTGCTGGCTGCCCTCACTCCCCCAGAGAAATGCCCCAGCCTGTCAGGTCCCCGGGGGCTCAGACAGCAGCACCTGGCAGACCCAAATGCATGCGATGCTGCGATGGAAAATCAAGCCCTGCCAGGCTCCTGCACAGGTGCAACAKGCAAGGTCGTGGCACAAGCATGCACGTGTGCCCCCATGCACGTGCAGCGTGTGTGTACCACAGAGGCATGGGATGCGAGTGCATYGGTGCGCACAAGTCCGCATGCACCTGCAGCGCTGCATGCATCTGCGTGTGCCGAGCGGTGTGTGTAGCCATGCCCAGCATGCGTGCATGCGTATGTGCACCCGCGTTTATGCAGGTGCGTACGCCACGTGTGCTGGCGCGGCTGCAGACGTGCGTGCATTTGCAGATGGGCGTGCAGGCGCTCAGGGCCAGGGCTGTGCCCCGGCACGGTAACAAGCTGGGTTTGCAGGCCCTGGGGAGCCGGGGAGCCCAGCACCATTCACAGTCTCGGCATGCTCCAGCTGGCTTCCTGCCTGTGTTTGTTTTCTGTACCTACCGGTCGCAGGGAGGGTGTTGGGAGCCAGGTTGCAGTTTGTGCTAATAATTACTAGGGCGGTTACTAAATCTGGGGTGAGAAATCCCGCCGCGATGCTAACGCCTCAGCGGGACCTCAGGCCTCGGGGGGGTCGCTTGCACCAAGCRCACACGTGTGCAAGGTTGCAGCCAGGCACCGGGGCCGCCAGCGGGCACYGTGCACCCCACCCGGGGGTGTCCCGGGCTCAGCGCCAGCGCACGAGGACACGGGAGCACACGCTGCGCACGTGTGTGTGTGGTCCCGCAGGCCTCCAGCCCCRGTGGGTTGTGCAGCACCGTGGCTGCAAGCATGCACAGCAGCAGTGGGTCCTGCCCCCCGGCACGGCCCCMCGGCGGGTTCCCTGTGCCACAGGCACCGTCGCGCCCGCCACGGGGGCAGCGAGACTTTCCCTGCACCAGGCAGCCATGCACCCAGCCCCGTGCTGAGGCAGGCACCCCAGGAGAGGGGGTTCATCAGAAATGAAATCGGGGGTACTTGATGGCCACGTGGAAGCACCGCCCTGAGAGATGATCGCTGGGACTAGAGAGCTCTCGAATCCGGCAGGGAGAGAAGAAGGAGCAACGGGCAGAAGCTGTAACCAGACATGTTCGAATGAGAAAAATAAGGATTTTAGCAGGGCGGGTGATTAGCCACTCGAGCCAGCCCAGAGCGGCACRGGCTCCTACAGCTCCCGCTGTCTCCCGGTGTGAGCGGCGGCCGCAGCCCYGGCTCCATGCACGGAGCAGCCTGGTGCCCTGCCAGGACTGTCCCAATACCTGCATCCCGGGACACGCGGAGGGCTCTGGGCCCGGCCCCGCGGTGGTGCGYRTGGGGGAGATGCGTCRGGGAAGGCAAGCGTGCAGGCTAAACTCGATCTTGCCTCAGGCACCCCCGGCTGCAAGGTTTGGGGCAAGGAGATGAGCCTTCCTCGCAGTGCCAAGTGCCGTTCCCGGTGGTCCCTGCGGGTGGATGCTGGCAGCAGTGCCCAGCCCCTGCCCAGCACCCATGGGTGGGCACKGCCGTGCTGTGCTGGCTGGGGGGATGCTGCTCCTCGCTCCCGCGCCGGCCTCCCTCCTTTCTTCCCTGCTCCGCGCTCGGTGCCCTCTGCATCCATCCAGCTCCCGCCTGCATCGCTCCCTAACGCCGCCGCTCTGGCTCCCGGGGAAGCAGCAATTCACAGCCAGATGGGCCTCGCCGGCCCGGAGTCCCGGCTCCCCGGAGACCCCGTGACTTTTTGCCCCGGCGGGTTTTGTGCCGAATTTCACGCAGCCCTGGCCAGGGGCGCCGGGGGGGCCTGCCCTGGGGCGGCTCCGGCTCCGCGGGAGGGCCGGAGGCCATCCACCACCACCCCAGACAGGCCCTGCTGCCTCGTGAAGGTTACAAGCCGCGCTCTTGAAATATGCCTCGGCAGGTTCCCCCCGTAATATTTTGGCTCCGTATCGATCGGCGCTGCCTGGCCGTGCTTCCACTGCAATTTCGGGTAGTAAATCAGCGCGGCGCAGCCCCACCTCCCTGCTCTCCATTGGCAGCCGGAGCCCCCCGTCCCCCGCTCATTGGCCCTCTCGCGGGCACCAAGCTTYACATAAAGGACCGCTCGCTCGGCTGGGCTTGCCTAAAGCCGGGGAGAACCGGAGCCGGAGCCGGCGAGAGCGGGCCGAGCGCTCGGCGGGGCGCGTCGAGGCGAGCGGCTGCGGGATGCACTCCCGCCGGCGCGGGGGCGCCCGGCAGCCCCCCTGGCCCGTGAGTAGGGAGCGCGCTGGCCTCCCTCGCCGGCCGCCAGCCGGCCCCGCCAACTTTCCCGGGGACTTTTGGGCGGCGCGGGAACTCGGGAGGCGCGCGGCCGCGGGGCGCGGGGGACGCGGGGAGCCCGGCGCGGGGCGCGGGTGGAGAAGAGGACGCGGGCGCTGGGGAGGGGGGGCGCCAGGCTCAGGGCGATGGAGCCGCGGTTTGGGGGCTGCCGTGGGGCACCGGGGGGGAGCGGTGAGCAGAGGGAGGGGGAGATGGGGCAGCTGCACTTGGTTGTTTCCAAGCCCGAAGCGGGCCGGGGGCTGCCCGGAGAGGGGCTGCCAGCGCGTCCCCCTGTGCCTGCCCGTGCGGGGAAGGGCGGCAGGGGCGCTGGGGGCGCCGGGGGCGGGCGGCCGCGGCGGAGCCCCCCAAGGACCCGGCGTCCCTTTGGGCTGCGCTCGGAGGCTAAGGTGACTGCTCGTCTCCACACTGCATTAGCAGCTGCTGGCTGAGCCCCAGCGTGCCGGGGCCGGCTCCGAGGAGCCCTGCGCGGGCCGGAGCTGCGCAGGCCGCGGCCACCGACGGCAGCTGGGGCTCCGCGACGGGACGCGCCGCCTGGGCCGGGGGCTGCGAGGGGGTCCAGGCGGGAGCGGCACTCGCCCCGCCGTCGCCGGAGCCCACGGCAGCGGCGGCAGCAGCGTGCGGCCAGGGCAGGCGTGACCCTGCGGCTCGTGGGCTTCGGCACTGCAGGGTCCGGGCCGGTTCGGGCCCGTGGAGGGGGCACAGCCGCACCCCACGGCGCAGCCCCACTGCTGCGGGAGAGGGGCCGCGGGCCTGCGCGACGCCTCTCACCCCCCAGCAGTCCTCTGCCCCGGCTGCTCTGCGATGGCAGTGGGGGCACAGCACAYGGTGTCACTGGGGCACTTGAGGTGCGATGTCATGGGGCGATATGTGGTCACTGCTGCGYGGTGACGTGTGATGTCGGAGCGGCGCCCAGGGGTCACCGCAGCCCGGTGTGGGTGGTTGCTGCAGCGGTGGAGCGCGGCGCCGCTGGGGCACGCGGCCGCGTTGCGGGGGCGTGCGGGATGGGGTGGCCGCAAGACCCTGCTCGCCGGGGGGCCGTGCGGACAGCGCGGGTGCCCTGTGCCGCCCGCTCGCCCGGAGCGGGGAGCAGGGCAGGGTGGCCGCTGGCATCCCTCCATCTGCCGTCCCGGGGACCCAGGGGAAGGGACGGTGACCTTGCCACCGGGTGCCGTGCCGGGACAGGGCTGAGCTCCGCCGTGGGCTGTGCACGCGGGACCCCAGGGCCTCAAGCCCTAGGTGGGGTCTCCTGCCGGCTCCTTGGTGCTATCCGCAGCACCCTGGGAGAGCCGTGGGGCCTTTCCCGTCCACGGCACGAAGCCCGGGCCTCCCTCCTCCCTTCCCAAAATGGCCTGGCTCCGGGCCGCACAGAACCCCCCCGCGTGGCACCATGCACCGGATCCGCAAGGAAAGGCCTTTTGTCTCCAATCAGGAACATTGTTTCCTCCTGGAAAGGCTCCATCCAGCTTGGAGGATTTCAGCTGCAGCTGGATGGGCTGGGGGGGCACCTGGGGAACGGGCCAACCTGTGGGGAGCCGGAGATGGAGGGGGTGGCAGGGCAGGGAGAGCCCGGCCGGCTGCCCGGGAAGAGCCACCCGGTGCCCAGCGGTGGCCGGGTGCGAGGGGAGGCAGAGGGGGACGTGCGGTGCTCTGCGAAGGGCTCCCGGGCTGCGTGGGCCGGGGCAGGGGGCTCCCACGGCCACCCCACCCTGCGTGTCCGGCCCTTCACGCGTGGGCAGCTCTGAGCCCAGCGCGGTGCCGCAAGGCGGGGGGACAGTGACAGCCCCCTCCACTGTGCTCTGCCCCACGCCGGGGAGCGACATCCAGGGCCTGTCCCGGCTTCATGCTCCCTCGTGAAGCCCTGTCCCCATCACGCCTGCTCGGATGGGGCACCTCCGCCAGGGAAAGACCCAGCCTCGGGCCCCTCCAGAGCCACTCCAGCGGGGACGGCAGAGCCGTCGGCACAGCGCCTGAAGTTTGGCCGGGGGTGGTAGCGAGGGCAGGCTGGGGAGGGACGGCTGGCGGGGTCGGGGCAGCAGGTAGTAGAGCTGGGGGGACACATCCATCCTTGCAGGYGGCCCCAGGGAGCGGACGGGGCTGGGGAAGGAAGCGGAGCCGGGACGGGGCTGTGGGACGCAGGGCTCTGGGCTGCCCGGGGCTGGGCCAGCAGGGCTCAGATCCCCCTTTAGCTCCGCAGCCGGAGGATGACGGTGGTCCAGCCCAGCTGTGCGTGTTAGGCGGGCATGAAAGCGCTCCGGTGAGCCGCTCAGTGGTGGTGGTGGGGATGCCGGCTGTGCAACGAGCCCTTCAGCCCCTTCCCCTCCGCGGGGGCGGCAGCAGCAGCCTGCTCCCTCCTGAGCCCAGCGGGTGCACCAGGATCTAACCCACCAGGCATCCTCCCTTCTCCGCTCCAGGGATGCCTGGCATCCAGTGGCTGCCACTGCTCCCTTTGCTCCCTGGCAGGGTCCCGTGGCACTGGCACAGGCTGGCAGAGGGGGCTCCAACCCCTGCCCGCCCACGGGGCCGGGGGCTATTCCTGCATTGGGGGGGATGGCACGGCCAGGAGCACCCAAGGACCAGTGTCCCCTGCCCAGGGCAGGCCGGGCTCCCCAGCAACCCCCCCAGGGGTGCGAGAGCAGGACCTGCTGCTTTTGCTCCCGCCTGGAGCCTGGCACAGGGGTTTGAGCCCACGGCCCGGAGAGGCTCAGCTCGGCGCTGGGCTTTTCTCCTCCGGAGGGGACTCCCCGGTGTGCAGCGAGGGGCGGCTGTCCTGAGTGCCACCTCGCTCATCACCCGTGCTACAGCCAGGTCAGAGCCAGCTCCAAAACCTCCGCAGCCTTGCCAGCAGTGCTGGCAGGCTCCGTCCTCCGCAGTCCGGGTTAATTGAGCCTCTCCTCCCAGTCTCTTGCTCCTCCGAACATCTCCTTCCCCTCGCCTCCCTTCCCCGGCCACATCCGCGTGCAGACACCTTCCCGGGCAGCCTGGGAGGAGCCCACACCAAGAGCCCCAGGGAGAGGCAGCGTCGGAAGGGCAGGGAAGGCAAGGCACGTCGGAGTACCTTGGCCACGCATCCCCTGTCCTTCCTGTGGCCTTTCCCAGCTCCAGAGGACTGGTCTACCAGGAGATGGGGTCACCAGCCAGGCAGATACCTGGCTCCTCTGGCCCTGCTGAGACCAAGGGCAGTGATTGCCACCGCGATTTGCCAGGACCTTGGGTGGCCCACGCTCCCTCAGGGCAGAGCAAGCTGCGGTGCACCGGGCTGCATCAGCCCCCCGCCACCCCTCTGGGCTCCTGGTGAGGGGTGGCTCAGCCCCAGCTGCAGCCCCAGCCAGGCCCTGTTCCCCGGCATGATGGCCATCCTGCTGCCCCAGGGTGCTCCCAGCCCGGGGTATGGTCCTGTCCTGGGCCAGAGCCAGCTGGGAAGGTCCATGCACAGGGATTCTGAGGGCTGTGGCAGTGCTGAAGCGTTTTGGGGCTGCAGGAGTGGGGGCTGACCGGTGGCACAGGCTGGGATGGGTGACAAGGGGCGGAAAGATCCCTTTCCATGTGCAAGGGAGTGAGGACGCCTGGGCATCTTGGAGCGGCGGAGCAGGGAGGTGTCCAGGCTTCGGGTCCCTGCGCGCCCATGAAGCTGGAGCCGTCTCCTCCCGGAGCTGAGGGTGCGGGTCTCTTCCAGGTGCCCAGGATGCTGGCGCTGTGCCTGGCGTCCCTGGCCTGCCTCGCCGAGGGCTCCCAGCGCAGCGAGCCCATGTTCGCGGCCGTCACCCACCGCCTCCTCCCGCCCGACTACGACAGCAACCCCACGCAGCTCAACTACGGCGTGGCCGTCACCGACCTCGACGCTGACGGCAACTTCGAGATCGTGGTGGCCGGGTGAGTACGGGCAGCCAGCACGTGGTGCCTCGGTGGCAGCGGCATGTGGGGCGCCTGCGAGACGCTGCCCCCGGCGCCCAGCAAGGCGCAGGCCCCCCCGCAGCCCCGCGCTGCTGCCGCTTCTCCTCCCGGCTGCGGTTCCCCATGTCCCAGGGCTCACAGCCCTGCTGGCAGAGCTTTCCTCCTTCCCCTGCAAATCCCCACGCTCGCTCAAACTTGCCAGTTCCTCAGGCTGTTTTGTTTTTGAGGCAAGCCTTCGGGAAGGGAGGCCACGGATTTGGGCTCTGCAGGGTGGCAGTGTCTCAGGGCAGCTGCAGGAGCCCTTTCGCGGGGTCGCTGTTGGGTGGTGGATGCACTCGGTGCCTGGCTGTGGCATTGCCCATCACTGGGCTCCCGCTGCAGAGCCCTGCCCAGGGTCTGGCTGGGACCCCTAACACCCCCATCCCCTGCCCCATCCCCTCTGCCTGCCCCCCGGGACGTCGCCGGGGTCGCTGCCAGCCTGGAGCCCGCACGGAGCCAGGACTGGGTCCCCTCGCCCGAGCCTGGCCGGCGCCGGCAGCCCCGTGCTGCAGGGTGGTGGCAGCTGCCCCGCGGCCAGGGCCACCCCGCAGTGCAGAGCCAGCGTGTCCCCGAGCCGGCTCGGCTCTGCTGACAGGACTCAGTGCTCTCCTGCGATTCGGTTAATTGGCTGGAGGTTTTTTATAGCCCTTTATTGGTGTGATGGCTCGGAAGGGCTGACAGGAGACAGCGAGGCAGGGAGCCGCACGCTCCTGCTTCCCCAGCCCTCCGCCAGYGCCGCGGAGCAGGGCTGGACACAGAGCAGCTGCTGCCCTGCGGCTCCAGCCTCTGCCAYGGCTGGGGATGGCAGGAAGGGGCGCACGGGCCCTGCGTGCGTGTGTCTGTGCACGGCTCACAGCACGGGTGCTCGCGCTCGAGGGAGGCTTGCACACACTCGTGCCCGTTTGCACCCGGAGGAGGGTGCACACCTGTGCGTGTGCAAGTGCTCACCTCCACGCGTGTCCCTGCGCCTGTCCCCACGCAGGCTGCCCTGGGCACTGCGCCCGCACCGTCCCCTGCCCCGCGCAGAGCCCATCACAGGGGAGCTGCAGCGGCCGAGGTGGCTGCAAACAGGCAGCCGGCGGGGGGACAGCGGTGGCAGTGGCCAGCGGGCCGAGACCTGCGAGCATCGCCCTGGGGCAGCGCCAGCTGCRTCTTGTGCGCCTGTCGCCRGCRAAGGAGCACCTGGCTGCGGTCGCAYGGCCTCGCCGAGCGGAGGACGGCTCTCCCTCGTTAGCGTGGCGTGTGACGCCCGGGGGGCTGCCTGGAGGGCAGCATGAGCACGGCCACATGCCATGGCCCCACGCTGCGTGGGATTTGCCAGGGGACGTGACCTGTGTCCAAAGGGGGCTGCCGGAGCGAGGGCTGCYGGCTTGGCAAGGGGCATGGGATCCRACCCRGAGAGAGCYGAGCCCAGGGAGCCGGGGAGGYGCCTGGGCTGCTGCTCTCAGGCGGGATGAGCCGAGCAACGTCTGCAGCCGGCAGCGGTTTTGCAAGCAGCTGCAGTGACGGTGGTGTAACTTATCGGCGCACAGGGCAGGAACGCCGTGGGGCCCAGCACACGGAGTGGATTTGCCTTGTGCACTGCCTTCGCCAGCCCTGCTCAAGGGCTTCATGCAGGAACTGCGCCCTGAGCCTGGCCCTGGCGCTGCTCCCGGCTGCTGTGGCCTGGGGTGGCTGCGGGACACCCTGCACGGGGGAGCAGCTCTGGGGCGGGTGCATTAGTCCCGTTCGGGTGCAGTGCTTGCCCGGTGCTCACGCCGTCGCCCCGCAGGTACAACGGCCCCAACCTGGTGCTGAAGTACGACAAGGCCCGGGGGCGGCTGGTGAACGTGGCGCAGGACGAGCGCGGCTCCCCTTACTACGCGCTGCGGGACCGCCAGGGCAACGCCATCGGCGTGGCGGCCTGCGACATCGACGGCGACGGCCGCGAGGAGATCTACTTCCTCAACACCAACAACGCCTTCTCCGGTGAGCGCCGCGCCGTGCCGCTCCGCGCTGCGGGAGCCCCGGCGGCGCGGGGGGGGGCTCTCCGGCGCACGGCTGCCCGTGACCTTCGGCGCGTGAGGGATGCGTGCGGGCTGGAGTTAATTTCCCACTTGAGTGGCTCCATTGATTGATGGCAGCGCGGGCGGGACGCCGAGCCCGGCCAGCCGCTGAGTCAGCGCTTCCCGCGCCCTCCCCGCAGCGCCCCGAGCGAGCGGGACGGCGGCGGCAGCAGCTTGAACCGGGGCCCACGGCACCCGCGAGCCCATGGCCATGCCACAGCTCCCACTGGCCGAGTGGCCGCCGGAGGGGCCGGTGCAGCGCCAGCCCCGGGGCAGGGATGAGGAGCAGGCATGCGGGGTCTCCGGGACTCCCCTCTCTCCTGAATTCCCACCAGCTCCCACAGCCTCCATCCAGCCATTTCCTGGTGCAAGCCTGGGAGGGGACCGGCATCCCCCCAGCCCAGGGCCAGACATCCCCGGAGCCCCCTGGGCCGTGCTGAGCAGCCCGGCCCCTCTCTGCCCCGCGTCCCTGTCCCAGCGGCCCGACCTCCACACGGCAGATCCGTCTTCCTGACACTCCTAATTACCCGGGCTGGCRGTGGCTGCCGGCGCGCCCATCCCTAAATCAGGCCCTGCCATCGGTGCTGTCACGGGCAGCGCGGCTCGCTGCCGGTGCCTGGCACCCCATCGATTTTGCCGTCCCGGGGATGATGTACGGGGCTGCGCCCCGCTGGGGCACATTTTACCTTAATGAGTTGGTTCTTCTGCGCGTCTCCCGCCGGTCCTTACGGGTCACGGAGGCTCCCAGGGCCCTGCCGCGCTGCCCCGGCGCTGGAGCCRGCGGGGAGGATGGAGCGAGGGGGAAAGGCGCCCCTTCCCCATCCTCCCTTCGCCGCTGGGCACCCCGGCACCGCTCCCCTCCTCCGGCACCTCGGGAGCAAGCTGAGGGCCAGCGTCCCGGGGGCCCATCCGAGCGGGGGGGCAGGCCCCCGCCGACCCCCGCTCTCCCCCAGGCATGGCCACCTACACGGACAAGCTCTTCAAGCTCCGCAACGGGCGCTGGGAGGACATCCTGAGCGACGAGGTGAACCGGGACGTGGCGAGCCGCTTCGCCGGGCGCTCGGTGGCCTGCGTGGACAGGACGGTGAGCTGGGGGCACCGCCGCCCGCTCCCCCCGGGACACCCGGCCTGGGGGCAGCGCCGCCCGCTCGCCCCCGGGAGCTG
>NW_020449418.1:8323708-8327698 GCF_003343035.1 Apteryx rowi | reverse complement strand
GCTCTCGGCGCGGCGGAGCAGGGCGAAGCTGCTGCCTCCGCGCGGGCCTGAGGAGGTGCCGCTGCCCGCAGGGCTCCGGCAGGTACGCCGTCTACATCGCCAACTACGCCAGCGGCAACGTGGGCCCCCACGCCCTCCTCGAGATGGACGCGGCCGCCAGCGACCCTGCGCGCGGCGTCGTGGTGCTGGTGGACGTGGCCGCCGCCGCCGGCGTCAACAAGTACACAGGTACACGCGGGCGCCGGGCACCCCGGGCAGCGGTGCCGTGGCCGTGCCATGGCCCGCGGTGTGGCCGTGCAACGGCCCGTGGCGTGGCATGCGACGGCCCGTGGCACGGCTTGCAACGGCCTGTGGCGTGGCATGCAACAGTCTGTGTCACGGCTTGCAACGGCGCGTGGCGTGGCCGCGCTTGCGCTGCCTGACTGCACCACCTAGCGGCAGCCCACGGCCCGTGGCGGGGACCACGGGGCGCCCACGCCGCAGCGACCCACAGCCGGCTCCTTCCCGCCCCGGCGCCGCGGCRGGGCACGGCCGGGCACACAGGCACCCCGCGCCGACCTGCCCGGCTCAGTGGGGACCGCTGCGGCGCCCCGTCTCCCCGGCGGTACATTGTCACTAATTAGGACTGTTGTAACCATGGCGATCGCAGTGATTAGGGTTGGAAGTGACACAGGMGGCTGCCAGGCCCAATTAGCTCGTGATTAGAGGGACCGAAGGGGGGAGGCAGGTGAGGAGGGGGGCGCCCCGGAGGGATGCTCGGGGCGGGCAGCACCCACGTGGGGGTGCCGGGTCCGGCCCTGGCCCTGCCAGAGGGCACGCGGCCGCCGTGGGGCACGGCACCGGCCACCCCCCTCACCCCGGGCCCTGCTGTCCCCAGGCGGCCGCGGGGTGGCCGTGGGCCCCATCCTGAGCGACAGCGCCTCCGACATATTCTGCGGGAACGAGAACAGCCCCAACTTCCTCTTCCACAACCAGGGGGACGGGACCTACCGGGACGTGGCGGCCGCCGTGGGTGAGTGGGGCCGGGCAGGGGCTGGCGTGGGGCCGGTGGCCGGGGGGACGCGGCGCCGGGCTGGCTCTGCCTGCGCCCCGCGCCTCCTCCCCGCCGCCTCGCTCGGCGGGCACGCGCCGAGCTGCAGGGAGGGCGCTGGTGACTGCAAGCGCCGGTGATTGCAGGGGCTGGGCGAGACGTGTCAGGGCATCCGTCAGCGCCGCACGGGCACCGGCTGCCGGGAGGACGGCCCCGGCGTGCGGAGGGCGCTGGCTCTGCCGGGCACGGGGCTGCGTCCCGGGGCGACGGAGGGAGGGAGGGTGCCCGTCTCCCCCATCCCCTCGCTGCTCCCCAGGCCTGGACGACCCCTACCAGCACGGACGCGGCGTGGCGCTGGCCGACTTCAACCGCGACGGCCGCTTGGACGTGGTCTACGGGAACTGGAACGGGCCCCACCGCCTCTACCTGCAGGCAGGGGCCCCCGGGCGCGTGCGATTCAGGGTGAGAGCCGGGGCCCCACGGCTCGGCCGTCCCAGCGTCCCCTCGCGGTGCTGCGAGCCCGGTGGCAGCTGGGGCCGGGGTCCTTGAGGAGCCCTGACTTCCCCCCGCTTCGGCTTCGGGCCCCGGTTCCCAGCGCGGAGGGGAAGCGAAGCCCCGAAGCGGGACGCAGCGCCCTGTCCTGCCACCCGCGCCAGCCTGTGCCTGTCCCTCGCGCAGGACATCGCCACCCCCAAGTTCTCCATGCCATCCCCCGTCCGCACCGTCATCGCCGCCGACTTCGACAACGACCAGGAGCTGGAGGTTTTCTTTAACAACATCGCCTACCGCGGCTCCTCCGCCAACCGCCTCTTCCGGTAGGACCCCCTGCCCGCGCCGGTCAGCCCGGGCTGTGCGGGGGGACGGGGGGATGGCGGCGGCCTCGTTCTCCCGCCGGAGGGGCCGAGCGGTCCAGGCGGTGTGGCTGGCTGYGGGCTTGCAGGGCTCCCCGCCGGCCGTGCCGCGCACACGGGCGCTGCTAATAAAAAGCGCCGTGCCGGAGCCGTTCCCAGCGTCATTACTAACCGCTGCCAGCCGTGCCTGCAGCAGCCCCCCGGGCCCCCGCGCCGCTGGTTAGCAGCCGCACGGCAGCGCCTCCGCCGCCGCCCTTAATCGCGGGGCTCAATTCCTCCTCAGCGCCGCGCGGCACGTTCGCCCCCAGCACGCGGGGCTGGGCGCCGCGGCTGCCGCTCACCCCCCGCCTGTGCTCCACAGGCTTATCCGCCGGGAGCACTCGGACCCCATCGTGGAAGAGCTGAACCCCGGGGACGCGCTGGAGCCCGAGGGACGGGGCACGGGTGGGTGTCCCGCAGCCCCCAGCGCTGCTCGCCCCCACCTCCCCGTCCCCGTCCCGCGAGCCTGCAGAGTGCGACGTGCCCGGGGTCCCCGGACCTGCGCGGGGGTCGCCCCGCGTCCCTCTGCCTCCTGCGCCACACTGCCTGCCGGCCAGCAGYGGCACCAGCGGGCAGCGATGGCCCAGGGCACGGCCTCATCCTGTCCTTGCAGGCGGCGCAGTGACGGATTTCGACGGAGACGGGCTGCTGGACCTGATCCTCTCCCACGGCGAGTCCATGGCGCAGCCGATCTCCGTCTTCAAGGGCACCCAAGTGCGTCGAGCGGGGTGTCCCCGTGCTGCCCCCCATCCCTTCCGCTGCCACCCCTCCCGGCTCAGCCTCCCCGCGCTGTCCCTCCCGTGCAGGGCACCGGCAACAACTGGCTGCGCGTGATCCCCCGCACCCGCTTCGGGGCCTTCGCGCGGGGGGCCAAGGTGGTGCTGTTCACGCGGCGCAGCGGGGCCCACCTGCGCATCATCGACGGCGGATCGGGGTACCTGTGCGAGATGGAGCCCGTGGCGCACTTCGGACTGGGTGAGCCGGGGGGCGAGGGGCCACCCTCCCCCCTCCCCACACCCCCGCGGCCGGCGCAGCCCGGGGAGCCCTGCGCCCCGGCACCCTGCCCCCCGTGCACGGCCGGTAGCAGGGGACGCAGGGTCCGGCTGCAGGAGCGAGGAGCGGCTTTGCCCCCCCGGCCCCCTGCCACCCCAGCCCGCCCCGAGGCACCCCGTGACGGGCTGCCCGCCCGCAGGGCACGACGAAGCCAGCAGCCTGGAGGTGACGTGGCCCGACGGGCGAGTGGTGGTGCGAGCCGTGGCCAGCGGCGAGACCAACTCCGTCCTGGAGGTCCCCTATCCCCCGGACACGGAGGAGCCCCTCGCGCCCGCCCCGGTGGAGGTGAGGGCCAGGATGTGGGGAGCCCGGGGAGCCTTGGGGGAGCTCTGCTGACGCTGTGGCTGCCCCAGGCTGATCCCCCCCCCCCCATCCCGGCGGTGTCCGCTTCTCCCCCCACTGCAGTGCGGGCAGGGATTCTCCCAGCACCAGAACGGGCGCTGCGTAGGTGAGTGGCCGCCGGGGACAGTGCGGGCACGCAGGCACGGCTGGGACGCGGCTCAGCGTGGGGGGGGGACGGCCTGGAAAACGGGGCGGCGGCGGGACTCTGAATGGGAAACGGCGGCATGGCGGAGAAGGCGGGAGACCGTCGCGTCRGGGTGCGGTTGCCACGTGGCGGGGCGTCGCGCTAGGGCTGCAAGCAGCGGGGAGGCAGCGGGGATGCAGCCGGGGCACGGCTGCAAGCGTCCCAGGTGGATGCATGGCTTGCGCAGGGCTGCCTCGGCAGGGCTGCCCGGCTCCAGGCTCCCCTGGCGCTGCGAGAGCCGGAGGGGCCGGCGCCTGCAGCCCAGCACGGCGTCTCACGCCGGGGCCCCTCTGCTCGCAGACACCGACGAGTGCACTGAGTTCCCCTTCGTCTGCCCCCGGGACAAGCCCGTCTGCATCAACACCTACGGCGGGTACCGCTGTCGCAGCAACAAGCGCTGCGGCCGGGGCTTCGAGCCCAACGAGGACGGCACGGCTTGCGTGGGTGAGTGAGGGCAGGGCCGCCCCGGCAGGGCCGGCCGCCCCGAGCCC
>NW_020449418.1:8317674-8323563 GCF_003343035.1 Apteryx rowi | reverse complement strand
GCGGCCGCGCGGCAGGCACCTCCCTGCGATGGCGTTTCACTCCTGCCAAAGGCCAGGCCTCCTCCTGCGACCCGCCGGGCGGCTGCCAAGCCGCCTGCGCCCCCGGCTCCGTACCTGCTCGCCCCGCGCCTCCCGCCGAGCCGCCACTGACTCCCCTTCTCTCTCTCTCTCTCTTTCTCTCTCTTGCTCCTTCTCTCGTTCTCTGTGCAGCTCAAGTGGCCTTTTTTGGGGGATACCCCTCCGCCGGGAGCTGGCCCTGGCCCCCCCATGGTGCCCTCCTCCCTCTAGGCCTCGGACTCTGCCTTTGCCTCTATGCACTTTAACCCTTGCCCGTAACGCGCCAGAGCAGCCTTGGCGGAAGGACCGGCCGGCCTCTGCCTGTCTCTCTTTTTCTCTCTCTCTCTCTCTTTCTCTCCATGTCGAACCGCCCTGCAGCTGCCCTGGACGCGCTGGCTGTGCCGTGGTGGGGCGGCCAACGTCGGGAAGGGCACGGAGCCGCCGGGCGCCGGCCGCCACCGGCCCGGCCGCGGAGCCGTGCGGGACTCACCCCTTGCATGTTTTCTGGGAAAACAGCCAGGGCAGCGCCCCTGCGCCCCCTCGCCGGCACCTCCTCGCCCGAGCTCTCCCTTTGCAAAGCCGGCGCCTCCCGGGCGGTCGCTTGCTCCGTCGACTCGATACCGTACCATGTGCCTGCTGGTTTGGCCTGCGACGTGTGTGCTTCGCCTGCCCCCTCCTCGGTGATGGGGACCCCCCTCCCCAGCCCCGGTAGAGGAGGGTCCCCCCAGGCCCTGCAGGGGAAGGACCCTCCTGGTTTGTTTTTTAATGTATTGACCCCACTGTTTGGAGTCGGACCCTGCTCAGTCTTCCAGCCCCTCTCCTGGAGAATCCCCCCAATAAACGATATACTGTCTATTAGCCCAGCATGCTGAGCTGCGCGGGGCAGGGCTGAGCCCACGGCCCCTGCACCCCGGCACGGGGCGCCCTGGCCAACCCAAAACACAGCGGTCGGGACAGACAGATGCTGACAGCTGTGCAGGAGTTATTAGGGTGACGAGGCATCTGTCACCCAGCAGCCGTGGGGACAAGCTGCGCTCCGTGGGTGCAGGGRTGCCCATCGGGGAGTTGCCTTCATGGCCCAGCTTCGCCCAGCCCCRGGCCAGGACCGGCCCTGTCCCTGCCCCGCGCCCATGCCAGCCCCATGCCMGTCCCTGCCCCATGCCCGTCCCTGCTCTGGTTTGCAGCGTCCCCGCGTCTGCCCCACCGAGCCATGCCCCTGCCAGGCGAGCCCCTGGCCCTTGGCTCTCCTGCTTCCCCCAAAAGTCTGACCCCTTCCCCTTCTCTTCCAGACGCAGACGAGTGCCAGGCACAGCCAGGCCCCTGCGACCACGTCTGCTCCACGTGCCCCGTCCACGTGCCAGCACGGCCCGCTCTGCGGTGCCATGAGAGGGCAGGAGGTCCCCGGAGCGCAGCACAGCAGGGATGATGTCCYGTCCAGGGGTCCTGCCCAGCCCGGCTCCATGCCCCCTCCCGGCATCGCCCCGTCCCCCCGACGCAGGAGGAAGCGGGGCAGGCGGCGAGGGACGAAGCGTGGGGTTTATTGTGGGAGGTTTCCTTGCAGAGGTGCCCGAGCGGGAGCCACAGGGCCAGGGTCACCCCGCAGGCACGCAACGGCAGAGCCGAAGGGAGCCCACGGGGCCCAGCTCTCCCTCCGGGTCCCCCAGAGAGCAACACCGGCTCGGCTCAGCTCGGCACCCAGGCAGGGGCTTTTCTCCTCAGGGCGCTGGAAGCCACAGGRACCCTTCTCTTCCCATCATCTGACCCTGGCCCACAAGCCTCCACCTGGCCCCACGCCTTGCAGCCAGGCCTGGGCACCTCTCCGGGCCCCCACTGCAGGCTGGCATGTCCGTGCGGCCCYGCTGCCCCCCGCCGGGCCAGGCCAGGCCAGGCTGCGTGGCCGGGTCCTGCGGCCAGAAGGGCTGAGACGAGGCATCTCTGCAGGGCTCGCACTTCTCGGAGTCGTGGGCATCGCTGGGGAGGCAGGGCCCTGGGCCACGCTGTCGCTGTGGGGCAGCGCTTTGACTGCCGGGGGCTAAGCAGGAGGGAGCACTGTGGATGCGTGTGCATCCACACCACAGCCCCGTGCCAGGGGCACCTGTGCACCACTGCCAGGCTGCGGGAGCCCGGCAGGGGCACTTCATGCTGCAAGGGAGTGACAGACACATGCAGGACACATGGGCAGGGAAGAGCTTGGCAGGACGAGGCTCCACCAGGCACCGTCCTGACGGGGGGCAGCCTGGGGGGCAGCGGGGGCAGGAGGCTGCTGGCAACCGGGCACAGACCCCATCTCACAGCTSAGCCTGCACCGTGCAGCGCTGTGCTGGGCCATGCGTGGAGCCCAGGAAGAGCGTGGCACAACTGCAGGAGCCTGCCCAGGGCCRCATCGCCTCTGCCCGCGCCGCAGGGCTTGGGGCTGGGGAGCTCGCACCAGCCCAGGGCCGGCTGGGGATGGCCAGATGGGTCAGGGCGTTTGGCAGGGCCCAGTGAGCAGCAACGGCTCGGCGCGCAGGGCAGGGTCTGGGGCACGCACACAGCACCGTCATGCAGGCAGAGCAGCCCCAGGGCTTTGCCACGCGCCCTGGGCATCAGGCACACGGCGGCTGAGGCTACCCGGCAGCACCAAGGGCAGGACGCCCAGGCGAGGGGAGCAGCAGGGGCTGGCAGTGCCCATGGGCTTCGGGACAAGCCTCCCTCCCCTTAGCACTGCCTGGGGCTTCGTAGGTCCCGCTGCTCTCCGATGCATTGCACGCAGGGCACTGCCAGCTGGGGCTGCCCAAGGCAGAGCAAGAGCCTTCGCTTGGGACAGAGATAGCAGTGCAGGGCGCCCCGGAGGGCTGTGGGGACCCTGTGGCACAGGTCCGGCTCAGCTGGCAGCACCAGGGATGCCCGAGCACCAGCCYCTGCCCGCAGTGGGTCTGAGCGGCGCCAGAGCCGCTGCAGGAGGCACGTTGCAGCAGGGGGTGGGCAGCCCCGGTGGGCAGCCCCTGCCTCCCCTCCCGCCCACCCTGGGCTCAGAAGCGGGTGCTCTGGTAGTGCAGCCTGCGGATCTCCGAGAGGCCGCTGTCCCGGCAGTACGAGTCCCCGCAGGGACTCCCTGCCAGTCACCGGCCCCCCGCGCCGCCTCCCCCGCCACCGCTGCTGCTGCTGGAGCTGCCGCTGCTGGAGCTGCCACTGCTGCACCGGTCCTCGTAGATGGAGATCTCGATCTGGGCCCCCGCTAAGGAGCAACGCCAGTCACAGACCCACCGTCCTATCGCCCAGGACCTGCTCCCAGGTCCCCCCATCCCTTGTCCCCATTCCTGTCCCCATCCCCCACAGCAATATCCTCCCAGCATCCCTCCCCGTCGCACCTCCCAGCTGCCCAGAAGATACAACTCTCATGCCGCGCTCCAGGGGGTCGGTGAGCAGCAGTCCCCGCGGCGCGTAGATCTTCTCGTTCTGCTCCTGGATGTACTTGGAGATCTTCTTCAGGACCTGTCGGCACAAGGACGGACGCTCAGCCCTGACGCTCCCCCTGCCAACCCCACAGCCGCCACGTGCTCTGCCCAGCTCCCAGGACTCCTGCTCCAAGCAYGAGCCCCTCCTGCTCTCCCAGAGCTGCGAGAGGACTTGCAGCCCCCGCCCTGAGCGCCACCAGTGCTGCCCGAGCAGCCGGGCTCTGGGCCCTCCCCATGCCACACGGCAGCCCCTACATGCCCCTGTGCAGCAAGCTGGTATCACCGGCACTGAGGCCATGTAGCCATGCCCGTCCCCAGACCCTCTCCTGAGCCTCAGCACCTTCTCGTAGTGCGTCTCCATGCAGAGAAAGATGAAATAGGCAGTGGCGCAGGCCAGGCACCCCTCCAGGTATGAGCTGCCCCCGATCTTCTCCGCCTCGGCGTAGAAGCTGTTAAGGGTTTTCACCGTTTCCTCGAAGAGCTGGCGCTCAATCTAGAGCAGAGACTGGGGTGAAGACAAGTCCGGCCAGAGGCTGAGCCCCCGGCACTGTCCCGGCACTGGAATGACCTGGAGGGTGCTCAGCCCTCTCCTCCTTCCTCAGCTGGTGTCTCAGCTCCCAGTCCCCTGCCCACCGCCCACGCTGAGGTYGGCTGAGCCTGGAGCTCTCCACCAGAGCCACCCAGTCCCCAGTAGCACCCAGACCCCCAGCCCCAGTCCCCAGCACTCACAGCCCCATGCTGTGCACACGGGGGCAGCTACGGGGCTGGGCAGCGCCTGCCCACGCAGAACAGGCACCAGCCGCAGACTCCCATGCCACCTCCCTGCGGCGGGAGGGTTGTGACCACGTGCACCCTGCCCTCAGGGGCTGCCCTGCAATCCAGCTGTTTGGCACAGCTGGCTCAAGGCCAAACAACACCCCCTGGGGGGGCCCTGTCCCTGCTCRCCCTCCCCCCTGAGCCCCACAGGCCACGGATTAAGGGCATCCCACAGCCCTGCTGGCCTACCCGGCTCTCCAGCTCAGGGGGGAACTTGGTCTGGAACTGGCACGTGGTGCCGTCGCTGTAATCCCGCTGCACGAAGACCTTGGTGGCCAGAGATGCGCTGCGCCGCAGCTCCTGCAGGCTGTGCACCTGGGGAGGCAGCAGGGTGAGCCAGCGCCCAGCTGGGGTGCAGGGCCGGCGGGCAGGGGAGAGGGCCGGCACCCCTCTGGCAGAGGGGCGGTCTCCCCACGCAGCCACCGCCAGCCCCGGGCGCGCAGGGAGGATGGGGAACACCCGCCTCGGCCGTGGGGCAGATAACGCGGCTCCCCACACATCCCCGCTGCCCAGAGCTGCTCTGCAGCACCCGGGAGCAGCCTCGCTCCCATCAGAAACATCTGAGCATTTCCCGGTCCCTTGTCACCCTCGGGGAGCAGGCTGGCCCCAGGGAGCCTGGCGCAGGGGCCGCAGGGCCGGGGGCAGCTGGGCAGCAGGGCGCCGGTGGCACAGGGTGCAGCGCGTGCCGTTCCCCAGGCATCGGGGCGCTGGGGGACCCAGGCTGGCGCACAGGGGCTGCGGGGGCCCCCAGTCGGGCCTGTCCCACCAGCAGGAGCAACGCGGTGCAGCTGCTGGAGCACGTGCACGCCCGTGTGCCCCGTGCTGGTGCCTGTCCTTGTGCGTGCACCGGCTACTGCGCGTGTGACGCCGAGTCCCTGCGTGTGCTTGGCCCCTGTGTGCCGTGGCCCCGGGGGTGTCACGGTCACAGGTGGAGAGGGGACAGCTCTGTCCCCAGCAGCGCCCCAGCATGCAGCCACCCGGCAGCTCACGGGCAGGAGGAGGGAACCGAGCTGAGAGCAGGGAAACGCTGGCAGCGGCTTGGCAGCGGCGGCACAGCGGGGCCGGCAGGGGGTCTCTGCAGGAACAGGGACCCCCGGCCCCACTGCCCAGTGCCCAGCCGGTCCCCCAGCTGCAGCACCCCACGGCATCGGGGCCCACACCAGCCTCCCCAGGGGGCTGGGCCGCAGGGTGGCAGGGACGGAGGGGGCATTAAGGGGGGCAGGCTTTGCCAGGCGCTTCCCCTTGTGCAGCCTCCTGCCACGTGCCCCACAGAGCCTCTGCCCTGTCCCCTGYGGCACTCGGGAGAGAGGCCACCCAGCTGCTCTCTGCCCCGGCCCCACACCAACCCCTCCACCCCAGTGCAGCCCACAGGGACCCCAGCCCCACACCAACCGCTCTGCCCCAGGGCACCCCACACAGACCTCAGCCCCATAACGACCCCCCCACCCATGGCACCCCGCAAGGATGCCAGCCCCACACTGACCCTCTGCCCCAGAGCACCACATACAGATCCCAGCCCCACGCTGACCCCCCCTCACCCATGACACCCCACACAGATCCCAGCCCCACACCACCTCAC
>NW_020449418.1:8299986-8316658 GCF_003343035.1 Apteryx rowi | reverse complement strand
CCGGGGCCTGGCTGCCCCCAAGGCTGGGGCTATAGTCCCGGGTGGTTGCCCCTGGGACTAGCGCTATAGGTCCCGGGGACCTGGCTGCCTATGGGGATGCTGCTATAGGTACTGGGGACCTGGCTGCCTAGGGAATGCTCCCATTGGTCCTGGGGACCTGGCTGCCCATGGGGATACTGCTATAGGTACTGGGGRCCTGGCTGCCTRTRGGGATGCTGCTATAGGTACCGGGGGGCTGGCTGGCCATGGGGATGCTGCTATAGGTACCAGGGGGCTGGCTGCGTATGGGGATGCTGCTATAGGTACCRGGGACCTGGCTGCSTATGGGGATGCTGCTATAGGTCACGGAGGCCTGGCTGGCCTTGGGGATGCTGCTATAGGTACCAGGGGGCTGGCTGCATATGGGGATGCTGCCATTGGTCCTGGGGTCCGATTGCCCATGGAGATGCTGCTGTAGGTCCTGGGGGCCTGGCTGGCCATGGGGCTGGCAGTCTGCCACCATGAGGTGCAGGCTTTGAAGCTGTTTGTGAAGAATTTGTGGCTGGCACTGGGCTCTGGAGTGGGTGCTGCTATCACAGTGCAAGCAGACATCAAAGAGAAGCGCTAACGAATTCCCTGTTATCTCTGCCCATTGACAGCTCAATTAGAGCCAGAAAATGCCAAGCAGGAGAAAACAGACACTCTCCTGAGAGGTGAGGGAGGGGGTGTTCGCAGCTGGGGATGGGGTGAGGGGAGGTGTGTGGTGGCTGGGCACAGGGCCCACGTCAGGCAGGACAGCAGCCAGCCCTTCCCTCGACACCTGAGCAGTGATGAAGGCAGCGGGGGCCATGCCAGCACTTGTGCTTGTGCTGCTAACACCGCATGGCTGGCTCCCTGCCACCCAGGAGGCCCCCAACGAAATAGGAAGAGATTCAGCTGGCCCCTGCTCCCTGCCCTGAGCAGCAGCACATGCACTGGCCTGTGTAAACAGGAGCAGAGCCCTGCGGTGGTGTGGGGTGCCCCAAACCAGGGGTGCAGGCAGGGACCTGCAGGCTAGCGAGCAGCCTTTGCACCCTGGGGTGGAGTTGGGTTTGAGACCAAGGGGACAACAGACGCACAGAGGGACCCAGGTYGGAGGCTTCATTCCCCAGCGGGGCACGTCTCCCCCGCAAACACAAAGCTACAGATCCCATTGCTTTTGGGGAAGACCTGCTGCAGCAGGGGTCCAAAGCAGCTCCACCTCCCTCGAGCCCTGCCAGCCCAGGGCAGTGGGACACGCTCTGCCCAGACAGTGCCATAAAGCCAAAGACCCCCCGTCCCACCCCCAGGGGTGTAGTCCCACATGCACACACACGCACRCAGAGGCACATGTGTGTGCGTGCACACAGATACAGGCACACATACGCACGCACACACGCACTCTCGCACACCCATGCGTGTCCCAAGATGCCCCCAAGCCCGGGCCCTGCTTCCCAGCTCCYTCCTGTGCTGAGCGTGTCACCGCGGCGGTGTCACAGCTCACCTCCCCGCCTGGCAGGGTGGCCGTGCCAGTTGCCATGGCAATGTTTCGCCTGTGAAGAGATGCAGTTGCTCTCCCGCACCGTGGGGAAGGGGCCACGCAGCGGGCTGGGGGCTCGGCTGTCCCCGCTGCTGCTGCCGCCCCAGGGCAGCTCCCCCAGGCGCTGCCTGCGTGCCCCCCTGCCTGCCCCCCGCAGTGCTGCCCCAGGAGGGGTCCYTGCGCTGCTCGGCACGGGGGCCTCAGCAGCCCCCCGGGAGCTGCCATTCGGCCGGCTGAGACGGGAAGGAGCAATGGCCAGGGGCCTTGCCCGGGGGGCTGCGACAGCCCCTGGGGCCCTTGGGGCTCAGGCCCTTCTCAGGCTGCAGCAGCCCAGCCCTGGCCAGCCCAGGTCGGGGGGCCGGGGGACCAGCGGGGGCCCGGCAGGGTGAGCCAGGCAGCRGTGGGCTCCGGGCAGCCCCAAGGGGCCGCATGGCCCAGTCGCCCCCGGCAGCACCGGGCTCTGCGCAGGGGAGGGGGCCTGCAGCAACAGGGCTCTGGCCCCTCTGCTCCATCTGCTGAGCCGAGAGGGGCTATTTTTAGGCTGCCTGGCAGCAGAGGCGGGCACCGCTCCCAAGGCGGCTGCAGGAGCTCTCTTTCTTCCCCTGCCTGGGTCCTGCCTGCTCCCAGAGCGACGGGGCTCTGACCTGCCCCACAGACGGACCCCACAGACCTCCCCTCACCCCGACCCATGCTCAGAGCTCAGCCCCTGCCTCACCATCGCTCCCACTGCCGCTTCGCACCATGCCACCCCGCAGCCCCCATCCTGCCAGCTGCACGCTGCTTCTGGCCCCTCGGAGAAGTCAAGGGGCACCTCGGGGCCCCACGCTCAGCCTCACACGGCCAGGGTGCCCATCGTCACCCCATCAGCCRTGCCCAGATCCAGGGCCCTGCTTCAGCCCCGAGCAGCCATGCCCAGCACAGCAGGGATGAGCCGCAGGGACCTGCGCTGGGCACCCTGAGCCTGAGGGGTGTCCCCAGGAGGGACCACCCCATGGGAGCTGCACCCCAGCCCTCCCTGTGCCCCATCAGAGGACACCGATGGGCCAGCTGGGGCCACCTCCCTGCAGCTCCATCCTGCAGCCGCTCCCGGGGGCCCAGCGGGAGCAGAGCCCCCTGCCCAGCCTGCAGCTGCGGGTCCTGGCTGTCATCAGCTCCCGGCTCCAGCTCCGCTTCAAAGGCAGCAGGAGCCAYGGCAGGGCCAGGCCCTGGCAGCTGCTTTGCGCAGCACCGGGGGGACCTTTAATTAATGGGGCCAGGGGGGAGCATGAGCTCAGCCTGCCCGTCCAGGACAACGGTGACATTTGGGAGGCGGGCAGAGAAAGCAGGCCGGTGGCTAGCTGATAACCTTTCCTGGGAGACGCCAGGTGTGTGTGCCGGGGTGGGGGGGACGTCCCCCGCACCGGGAGCTGCTGGGAAATGCTCCAAGCGCCCAACCTGGCCTTTTGCACAGGGCACGGAGCCGCTGCGCCATCAGCCAGAAAGAGCCGGCCCCAAACGGGCCAGCTGGCCCTGCAGCCTGGGCGCCTTGCGGGGCGGGGGGACCCCTCCGTGTCCCTGACCCCTCGGAGCCGGGAGTCCTGGCAAAGCTGGGGGAGCCCCAGCCCTACAGAGACCCCGGAGATCAGGGGTGAGCACGCAGCCAGAGCCTGCTCGGGGGCCGCATCCAGAGAGGCACACGAGGCCGCTTCCYGGCCACTGGCCGTCCTCGTCCTGGTGGCCCCGCAGCCCTCCCAGCTCGCCCCACGCGTGGCAGGGGCTGCCTTTGCAGCCGGGGGACCGCAGCATCAGGTAGCTGGCAGCCCGGCGTGCAAACAGGAGGGCAGGGCGGGAGGAGGTTTCGGAGGCAAGCGCCGGGAATGACGGGCCAGCTTTGGCTGAGACGTCTGCTGGGAAACRGGGCTGCGCAAGGACTGCACCCGTGCTGGAAACGGAGCCGCGCTGGGAGCAGATGTGCCTTTTCACACCTCCCCGCGCTGCCTCCCGGCAGGCTGGCAGGGAACGGCGGTGCAGAGAGGGTCCCGTGCGCCGCAAGAGAAGGGGGCTCGTTCCCGCGCCCTTAGCAGAGGCGTCCCCACGCTGGGACGTGCCCCGCGCGGGGCTGGGGTCAGGGCAGAGGGAGCCGCAGCGAACAGCGCGCCTGTGTGCTCCCAGGATTTACGAGCCGGGGAAGGAGCGGCRGAGTGGCTGGGTTGGCGCCAAGGTGGCCTGAGCCCCGCAGCTGGGCCCGGAGCGCTGCCAGCCGCATTCCTGGGGCTGCGAGACGAGCGGGAGCGTGTGTGGGCTGGGCAGGCGGCCGGGGCGGGCGTGGGGCAAGTGCACCACCGCGGCCGCTGGAGCGCAGCCCGGGCTGGGGGCAGAGCCAGCCCGCAGGGYGCCCGGGCCCCGGCCCGGCTGTGCCCCGCGGTGTCCCCCAGCTGCGCACTGGCCTCGCTCCTCGCCCAGCCGAGCCCAGAGCCCCCTGYGCGCCCCGCGGAGACGCGCTGCAAGCTCTGCCTTGCAACCGGCTGCTCTCTCCGGGGAAGCCGTGATGGGCGCAACAGCTCCGAGAAGGGGGGAGCTGCCCGGGCATCCAGCCCCCCGTCCCGGGGGAATGTCCTCTTACCGTGCTGCCACGGCTGGCCGTCCCCGAGGTGCCCGGTGCAGAAGGGGCTGCCCCCATGGCCCGCCAGGGCCAGCTCCCGGGTTCGGCGCRGTGGCACGGGAGGCAGGCGGCAGCACGGCCTGGTGGCCTCGCTCCCCGGAGTGACAGGCACAAGTGGTGGCCGCCCTGCCAGTGCAGAGTGGGACGGGGATGGGTGCTGGTGCTGGCCCGCGCAGAGAGGACAGAGGGCAGGGGAGAAGGAGGCAAGGGGGGGGCGGCAGGGACGTGCCAGGCAGAGCTCGGCCGAGAAGCAGCCCTGGCTCGCAGAGTGAGCGAGGGGCTCCCCGCCAGCCGGCCTGGCCCCCCCCGTCCATCACGACACCTTCATTACAGCAACTGAGTCACCTCCTGGCAGCGGGGAGTCAGCGCCGGCCCTGGCCTGGCCCAGGACGGCAGAGGCTGCCTCTGCTCCGGATGGCCCCCCCCTTGCTGCACCAGGCGTGGGGCAGGGCTGGAGGTGCTGAGCCCAGCATCCACCTTGCTGCACCCTCCCCAAACCTCCCCGTCCCCAGCTGCAGGGGAGACCCGGGGACAGCAGGCACCCGGGGCAGGGGCGCTCAGCATCGCGCACAGGGCACTGCGCAGGGATGCAGCGTTGTCCCATCGCGCGTACCAGCTCCGTGCATCCCGCCTGCCTCTCCGGCTCCTTTTCCCTGGCCTCTGGCCCATTCCCGGCAGAGACCCCGTTGCAATTAGCCGCGCTGCCTGGCCGCCCTGCCCCAGCCCATCCATCATGGATTAGCTATTTTCTATCAGCGTTTATCTACCGGCAACCTCACTCCTCCTGCGGCAGGCGATGCCTCCAGCGCCCTCCCTCCCGCTACCGGGCAGCCCTGATAACGGGCGGCTCTATCTTATCGTGCTCCCGGCGGTTACACATTAACGGTGCCATCCCCGGGGCTCGGCCTCGCCAGCCGCCCAGAGACGCGGCCGGCCCACCCGAGGGGCAGCGTGGGGCTGGAGCCCACAGCGCACAGCCCTGAGCGCTGCAGGGAGGGCAGGCGGGCAGCCAGGTCCCCGCCACGGCCCCATAGCAGAGGGGTCGCAGTGGGGCTGGGGGGGGGGGGGGGAGCGGTCCCTGCCCCAGCCCGGGGCAAAGGGTGGCTGCTATCGCCTGCCTCCACGGGGCTGTTTGCTCTGTGGCCCATTAACAGCCACCTTATCCGGCGGGATGGGGCCGGGGGCGGCCTGGAGCCCGTTGGCTGGGCCGCGGCATCGATCGCGGGAAGCGAAGGGGGCGCCCCAGATAACCCCGGCAGACAAATGGGTTTCTGATGGGGTCCCTGGCCTCGCGCCCCCCGCCCAGCCCATCTCCCAGGGGATGGGGGAACGCGGCCCCACGGGCCCCGCAGCGCTGCCCGCGCGCCCCACGCTCTGCCTCCGGCTCTTCCCACGCCCTGGGCATGGGCAGCGTGGGGCAGCAGGTCCCTGCCCAAGCCACGCGCCAGTCGCTCGCCACCGCTCAGAGCCCAGCACCCGCCGGCCTGCACCCAGCACCCCGACACGTGGGTGCCCGCACTGCCTGACGGCAACACGCAGCCTCCGGGGCGTCCTGGCTGTCCGCCCCCCCCCGCACCCTAACACCCCGGGGGGGGTCTCCGGGGGGCCCGTGAGGCTGCAAGCAGGGAGGGGTGCCCTGGCCACGCCGATGCTGAGCAGCGTGCAGCGCCGTGCACCTGGGCTCGCGCGCCGCCCCCGTGAGCACGGGCTGGGGGAGCAGAGCGGGAGGGAAAAGCCAGCAGTGGGGTGGCCCCCGGGTCCGGGCAGCCTGGCGTGGGGCCTGGCCGTGGCCCCGGCCGTGGGGCCAGGCCTGGGAGGGCCGGGCACGGTCCCGCCAGCCAGAGCAGATTGGCTGCCAGCGAGGCCTGCGGGCGCCTTTGAAAGCGCGGCGGCGTGGGAGGCGCTAAGGGAGCAGGGCAGCGCCGGGAGCCGACCTCCCTCATCCCGCTCCGGCAGGCACAGCCCCACTGGCTGCAGCTGGCGGCGCGGCGAGCGGGACGGGCAGCGGCGATGCCGCGGGAGGGCAGCGCGACGGCGGCGGCAGCCCTGGGCACGGCGCTGCTGGCGCTGGCGCTGGCGCTGGCGCCGGGCCGGGGGCAGAACTACGACTACTACGGCTGGCAGCCGGAGAGCCAGCCCCACGGGCGCTACTACGGCAGGGAGCCGCAGTGCGTGGACATCCCGGCGGACATGCAGCTCTGCCGCGACGTGGGCTACAAGCGCATGCGGCTGCCCAACCTGCTGGAGCACGAGTCGCTGGGCGAGGTGAAGCAGCAGGCGGGCAGCTGGGTGCCCCTGCTCGCCAAGCAGTGCCACACGGACACCCAGCTCTTCCTCTGCTCGCTCTTCGCCCCCGTCTGCCTCGACCGGCCCATCTACCCCTGCCGCTCGCTCTGCGAGGTGGTGCGCGACTCCTGCGCCCCCGTCATGGAGTCCTACGGCTTCCCCTGGCCCGACATGCTGCACTGCGCCAAGTTCCCCTTCGACCACGACCTCTGCATCACCGTGCAGTTCGGGAACAGGCAGGCCACCCCGCCGCCAGGTAAGCCAGCTCGCGAGCGCCCCTCGCCGCCCGCACGGGCGACCCGGGGCTGGGGGGAGAGCAGAGCACCAGGGCCAGGGTCAGGAGCAGGCACTGAGGGTCACGACACCCTTCAACCTGGTGCCACCTTCGCTGCTGCTGCTGCTCGCCCCCGTGTGTCGGCAGCCGGACGGGCGGCAGGCACGGGGACGCCACCCCGCAAAGCACTCCGCATCGCCCGGCATCACCCTGGCACAGCTGCCCAGGGAGCAGAGGGGTGCTGGCGCCGCTCCTGGCGGGTCCCCGCTGAGCCGGCCCCGGGGCCAGACCTCGGCAGCGGGGCCACTCTGACGCTGGCTGAGCTCTCCCCGCAGTGTCCAAGATCTGCACCCAGTGCGAGATGGAGCACAAGGCGGACGGCATGATGGAGCAGATGTGCTCCAGTGACTTCGGTGAGTGCTGGGGTCCCCTTCCCGGCCCCCAGGAGGAGGGGGTTCCCGACAGCCCCACTAGCCCCCAGGGCAGCCCAGATGGGGAGGGACGGCCAGAGAAACAGTGACACAGTTGTCCAGGGACAGCCCCATGGGGACCCCTCAGCCGCTCCCTTGATCCCTGAGGGTGGGAGATGAGGTGCAGCACAGGACGCTGGGTGGGACGGGCAGAACTGAACATTTGGGAGGGTCACCGGGGGCCTCTTCTGCCCCCCCAGCAGCCTTTTTCTCTCTCCACCTTCCCCAGAGACCCCCCTTCTAGCCCCCCCCCCCAAGGGACTGATTGCACCCTGTCCTGCAGAGGCCCCTGGCACTAACCCCACAGCACCCCCGGCAGTGCCCCATGGCAGTGTCCCCCCAGCAATGCCCCCAGCAGTGCCCCATGGCAGTACCCCATGGCTGTCCCACAGTGGTGAAGATGCGCATCAAGGAGATGACGGAGGAGAACGGGGAGCGGCGCCTCGTGGCCGCCCAGAAGAAGAAGGTGCTGAAGCTGGGCCCGCTCAAGCGCAAGGACACCAAGAAGATGGTGCTGCACATGAGGAACGTGGGCGCCTGCCCCTGCCCCCAGCTCGACAGCCTCAGCGGCAGCTTCCTGGTGATGGGCCGCAAGGCGGGCGGGCGCCTGCTCCTCCTCGCCGTCTACCCCTGGCAGAAGCACAACAAGGAGATGAAGTTCGCCGTCAAGTTCATGTTCTCCTACCCCTGCCCGCTGTACCACCCCCTGCTCTATGGGGCCGGGCAGCGCTAGGGCCCTGCCTGCCCCATCCCAGGACTCCTGCCCTCACTGATGGAGCCAGAGCACCGACCCTGCTCTGCACCCCTGGGACCCTTGGCTGCACCTAGGACCCCTGGCTGCACCCCTGGGACCCCTGCTCTTCACCCCTGGGATTCCTGGCTGCATTTGTGGGAGCCTTGATCTGCACCTGGACCCCCACCCGTGCCTGAGAGCCCTGCTCTGCACCCTTGGGACCCCTGCCCACGACCGGGAGCTTTGGCTGCACCCAGGACCCTCGACCCACATCCTTGAGAGCCCGGCTCTGCACCAGAGACACTTGGCTGCCCCTGACACCCCTGGGTCCCCTGCCCTGCACCCTGATGGCCTGCCCCAAGCCCTCAGCCTTCCCAAATTCCCACTCCAGACCCCTGAGCATCCCATGCCCCCCACAACAGAGCTCACCCTGGATCATCCCATCTTCACAGGGACCCCTCCAGCCAAGGCAGGTCCCTCCTGCCCCACTGTGCCACCCACCCCCAGGCCCCAAGACCAATTATGGGGAGCAGCACCAGCCCCAGGGCCCCTGGTTGGGGACAGCCCTGCTCCCCTCCCACCACAGGGCTGGGGCTGAGCCCCTGCAGACAGCGCAGGGTGCAGACCCACGGAAACGCCTCTGGCCCCTGCCGGGGCTCACCCTCCCCTCCCTCCTGCCCCGCACAGCTCACGCAGGCCACGGCAAGGCAGGCTCACCCCCAAACCCCCCCAGGGCAGCCCCACGGTGCCCCCCCTCCACATCCGCTGGCAGTGCCCCAGCCAGGCGCCCCGGCCCTGCCGCCCCAGCGCACAGCACCGCGCGCTGCAGTAAATTATTCTGCCTCGGAGGAGACCCGTGTCCGGCTCCCTGTGGTTCTTGGGCAAACGCCCCTCCAGGCTCCCTTCCTGGGGCCGGGAAGGGTGCGAGGGGGGGCCTAGCCTGGGGGGCTGAGCGGGGGGAGCCCAGAGAGTGGGGCGGCACTGGGGCCCAGCCCTCATCCTGCTCCCAGCACCATGCCCAGAGCCCAAGGCTGGGCAGCGCGGTCAAGCCGAGGGGCCCAGCAGCCACAGGCGTCACTGGTCCTTGGAGGGTGTTTGCAAGGGGAAAAGCTTCCCTGCCACCTCTCCAGCCCCTGGGGCATCTCAGGGAGCTGGGGGGGGGGGCGGAAAGATGGGGGGCAAGGGAAAGGGCTGTCACTGGCAGGCGGAGACACACACAGCAAGGCTGGCGGTGCTGACCCCAGCCAGGGGCATCCTCCATCCTTCATCTGCCCCAACCGAGAGCCTCGGGTGGAGGCAGCTCCCAGCCAGCCCCCCCACACCCCAGGGTGCCCCATGGGCGCCCCAGGGACACCTCCACCACCTGCGCCCTGCAGCGCGGGGGCTCGGGCAGCCCTCGGCACCCGGGCTGGCCCCTCCGCCGGCAGCAGCGTGCTGCGCTCTGGCCTCTGCTCCCCGGGTCCTGGAGCAGGGGCTGCCTCTGCCCCGAGGCCGCCCCCCACGGCGGCTCTGGCAGGAGCCCTCCCCGCAGCCGGGGCAGGCGAGGGGGCCAGCCCGCCTGCCCCCGTCCCGATCCGGCCCTGTTTACCCAGCGCATTCTTGAGACGGCTGCGTCACAGCGCGTCCCGACGGGTTATCCAGGCACGAACGCGGCCGCCGGGATATTTACCCGGCGCCTGGCTGCCTCACACTGCAGCCTCTCATAGGAGCCGGCCCTGCCGGAGGGGAGGCTCCCGGGACGAGAGGGCAGCTCGGGCTGCGGGGCATCTGCGCTCGGGGTCCTCCCGCACGCTCCCAGCCAGCCCCTGAGGCCTCCTCACCTGCCCCACGGCAGGGAAGACCCCTACTCATAGCACTCGGGCCCAGCCTCAGCCCCAACAGCCCCCCCAACCCGCTGACTCCTCTTTTGGGCTGCCCCACACATCCTCTGCCTTAGGGCAAGCACAGCCACCGAGCATGTGGCAGACAGGGGGGGGAAAAGGACTGAAGAAAGGGGCTTGGGGGCATTTACATCTCCCTCCAGCCAGCAAGGCCGCACGCCCGCCCCATAGCCCAGCAAGGGACCTGGGGCAGCCAACCCCATGACGTCCTTACGAAGCCAGTACGCAGCCTCCAGGCCTTCCTCGCCGCTGGGCGCCAGCCTCCACCTTGCAGTGCAAAGTGCAGGAGAACTGGGGTTTTCTGCCCCCATCACTTACACCGCTTTATTATAAAACTTTCAGGATGCAAATAAAATCCCAGCTCCCGCAGCTCGAGTGCATCTGTCGCCCTTTGCATTGTGCGTCATTAACAGCTTTCTAAAGCGCTTTTGAATGCGATGTCTATGAACGTCTATCTCCCCAGGTGCCTTCTCTAGAAGACAAGTGACTTCTCTCTGCCTCCTACCGTTAGGCGTCTGAGCCCACGGCCAGGAGCAGCGCTCAGGGCAGGGCCCGGCCCAGCAGTCCAGGGCTGTCCCACGCAGATGGGGCACACAGACGCAGCAGGGACAGCCAGCCCCTTCCCAGCCCGGTGGATGCCGAGGCCGTGGGGGTGCTGGGCAATGCCAGGCAGCTGGAGGGCCCCGGCCCCCCCCGGCAGGGCGATGGCAGCAGCTGGCTGGCAGGGACCCAGGCTGGGGCCGTTCCCAGCCGGGCAGCAGCCAGGGTCACATTCCAGGGATAGCTGGGAGCTTTGCTGTTCACGCAGCGAAAGGTCACCCTTGTGAGCACAGGCAGCTGCCGGGACCACCGCCTGGGCCAGGCAGGGGAAGAAGCAGCCCTGGGGAGGCACAGAGCAAGCCCAGCAGCTCCCACCAGAGCCGGGCTGCTCCCCGGTCCCGGCCCAGCAGGATGAGGCCCTTGTACTGCCAAGAACAGGCAGCTCCACACAGCCCCAAGCCCAGGGGCAGACAAGGCCACAGTATGACAGATGAAAACCCCAATAAGCAAGGGGACCTGGTGGCAGTCACCGCCACCGTAGCTGCACCCGGCTGCCTTCTCCACAGACACAGTGCCTGGGGTCCCAGGGGCTCCCCCCAGTACTGTGCAACACCCCCATCCTTCCTTGCAGCACTACCAGCATCACCCACACAGCCGAGGGAACAGGGCACTGCAGCCTCCGCCTGGTGGACAGGTCACAGCTGGGGTGGACGCAGCCACTGAACAGTCCCCAGAGCAAGGGGCAGAGAAATGGACCTAAACCAGGGACGCCAGCATGGCCAGTGCTGCCCCTGTCCTGACAGCACCTAATACCCCATCCCTGCTCCACCTGCACCCATCATCCCACCCAGGGCAGCAGTATAGACGGTACCATCTCCTATGCGCCGCAGACGCAGAGGTGCCGGGGGGGTCTGGTAACAGGGCAGCTTTCACTGGGGCAAGACAAGAGCCAAATGATGACAAGAAATTTATTGGTTGTTCTCTATATACACTTATATATTAATCTGTAGTAGAAAGCAGCAGTCACTAAGTACACAGAGCAGCCCAACTCGCACCTCTCTCACTACAGCTACCCAGCCGCACAGCCGAGCCCCAGGTTTACCCTCTCCGCACCTCTGCTACAGCTAAAAATGGGGGGAGGAAAGACTAGACCTGGATACGATGAGGCTGAGGAGCACAGGAGGGCCTAGAGCTAGCGGAACTCAGCTGAGTCAGGACCAAGGACATCTCTTGGGGACGCAGGCAGAGCTCAGACTTGATCCCAAAAATACAGTCACCTAGCACAGTGCTCAGAAAAGTAGGGACAGAGCCCCGAGGTTGTTCTGCTCCCATCCAGGAGATGGAGGTAGGACCCGAAGTGGGAAGGATGGCTCCTCTACCACTGAGCTGGGCCACACGGCCTGGGCCGCACCTAGCAGGGCGCAGCCTGCGCTGGGGTGCCCAGGGCTTGGAGCAGCACTGAGCAGCTGCCGGGGGGCAGCCGAGGGCAGGCGATGGGTGCACGGCTGTGGGCAATGCTCCGTTTCGACCCAGCTGCTGTGGCAAATGTTGTGCAGCAAGGAGATCTGGTCTGCCTCCCCGACCACACTGGCAGGGGGAGCAACAAGTGCAAGTGTCCTCTGGCAGGGTGATGCCAAGCTGGCAACCAAGTGACCGAGGCCCCCAGCAACAAGGGCGGTGTTCCCACCACCCATGAGGCAGTACAGGACCCACATCAGGCAGCACAGGGCCCGCAGGCTGGCTGGGCCTGTTCTGGTCACTTGATGAGCACCTGGTTGCACAGAGCGCACACAAAAACTGTCTCCCGCTGAGCCTCTGGGGCTGGAAAGAAAAGCAGCTGTCAGAGACCCCCCCCTTTCCCCAGCACATCACCCACCAAGGGCACGGAGCTGCTCCGAGAGCTACACAACCATCAATGCTCTGCCCCGGGCCAGGCTACACTGGGCAGGTCCTGCCCACACTCCCCATCAGCGCAGGGGCAAATCCAGGCAGCAGACAGCACAGGTCAGAGCAGGAAGGCTCTGTCCTCCACCTTCCACTCACCTGTGGCTCCCATCACAGCCTTGGGGACTTTGAAGGAGCAACACCTGGAGCAGAAGCTGTTCCCACAGTTACTGCAGCTCCGCTGTGGATAGAGACAGGGGTGAGACACTATGAGCAGCACTGGGAGCTGATGGGCCTGCTCCCAGCCCTCCCTGAGAAACACCACTGCCAGCAACACGCCCTGCAGAAGGGGAGAGTGGCTGCAATCCCTGTAGCAATAACAGGGGCAGTTTGCCAGAGACACCTGGACAAACCGATTGACACTGGATCTGCATGCAGGTGTGCTCATAACCTGTGCCCAGCCTGGGACCACAGGCTCGGGGACAAATACATCCATCACTTCTTATGCTGTAACCCAATACAATGGAGGGATGCAAGCTCAAGAGAGTCTCAAACACATATCAGACTGAGTCAGGAGGAAGGGGAGGGGGCCATGAGTCCGGAGAACAGGGGGCAGCAGCAAGACAGCAATGTGCGTCTGCAGGGGACAAAAGACACATCCTTCTCCAGACCAGGGGAACGTGCAGCAAGCACCCTGCCCAAGGGCTCAGACCAGACGAGGGTAGCCTTTGCTGCTCCAGTCACACACAGTGTGGTGGCATTGAGTTTTGTTCCCACTTCAGCACGAGCCCACAAGCAAACCCACGCTCTGCTTTCACTGGAAAGCCCCCACGTCACAGGAGCTGGGCTAACCAGTGCACAGGAGCAGGTGCTGTGTGTGAAGCAGTGCACACACGCAACACGGAAGAGTCTGCCCCCAGAGCAGGGCCTTGCGCCCAGGCTGCACGCTGCCAGCACACACAGGGTCACAGCAAAATGCGCAGAGGCTCCATAGCACAAGGGATCCCTGACACCATCAGGCATGTGACAACACCCAGCACTTAGCTGAGGTCACCCACTGCTGGGCTGTGGCAGATGCTGGCCTGCGCCCAGGCACCAGAGCTGCAGGAAAAAGCAAGGGCAAACCAGACACACAAACCCTCTGTTCCACTGCAGGCAGCGAGCTGGGGCAGGAGAAGCCAAAGACTCACCCTCTTCTTGAGCACAGAGAAGGTGGCTGCACAACCCGTGCAGTTCCCTGGAAGAGACAGAGGAGAGATCAGGCAGGGCTCTGCTGCCTGGGACGAGCGAGAGGCACGGGAACAGCCACGCCTGTAGTAAAGGCTCGGCTCAGAGACCAGGCTGCTGCATCCCCTCCAGCCCTGTGAACATACTCCCCACGGAGGGGGGTCTTGCTGGAGGGGCCAGCCCAGCCCCAGCAGGTCCCACGCCACTCTGGCCTTTCCCAGTTCAGTGACCCCCACGCTGTTCATCTCCCCCAAGCAGCACCCGCTCCCAGCCTTACCAAAGTTGTTGCTGGGGTAGCGCTTGCGCAGGCGCTCAGTCAGCCGTGACACCTTGCTGCGAATCACCTCATTTTTGCTCATAAAACCGTTGTCTGGGAGGCTGAGGTCAAACTCCGACGAACACTGAGAGCTCTCGTCATCCTCCTGCAGAGAGGAGGGCCAGCTGAGCGTGGAGGGGTGGCTGGGGGCACTGCCCGGGGGGCGGAAGGGCAGCCTGGCCCAGAGGCACGTGCCAAGCCAGCAGGATACTCCACCTGGCATTGCCACAAGCCATGGCAGGCAGAGGCTGCCAGCTGTGGCTGGGAGGAGATGTCCCTCTCGCACACCGTGGCAGGGCAGTACTCACCATGACCAGCAGCTGGTTCTCCTTCTCCCGCAGCGTGGGACAGAGAGGACAGGCAGTAGAGAGGGAGACAGACTGCAGAGGTGCCCAGCCCCACACCCATTTCCCTGGGCACCCAGCCCACCCTGGCCAGCCAGCTCCCCGCAGGGCCAGGACACCCCCGTGCTTGCCCCTTCCCCGCAGGGCTCTGCTCTCTCCACCTCAGTTGCCCAGCAGGCGCAACCCACCCCCGCCAGGCTCAAACCTCAATAGCATCCTTGAACTCTTCATCAGGCTCTGCCTCCTCAGCCTCCTCCACGCTGCCAGGGGTAAGGTCCTGCAAGAGATTCACAGAGCTAGTCCCGCTGTATCCTCAGCTCTGTCCAAAGAAGGGCCCACGCTCCCAGGACAGGTACCAGAGCGAGGGACCAGTCCCCCAGCAGCCCCATAAGAAGGTTATCAGGCCCAGACAGCAGGGTGAGCCCTCTCCTCCCCAGCTGAGTCCAAACACATGGCAGAAGGACTAAGCCAGACCACCAGCTTAGCAGGGCAGCCCCTTGGCAACACAGGATGGGCTCCACGGCAGGACAAACATGTTTTCAGCAAAGCAGGCAGCTGGAAGGAGCTTGTGGGCAGAGGGACATAGCCACAAGCTCAGCCCTGGGGCCTGGCTGTGCCTCCCACCCCACAGCTCCCCCCACCCTGCCCCCTCTCACCTCCGTGCTGGTGGGTGTGGGGGTCCGATCCAGCGGGGCAGCAGCTGGCAGAGGTTCAGCAGGCTCTGGTGTGTTCTCAAGAGGTTTGGTGCCCAGACACTGCTCGATCGAGGCCTTCAGCTCCAGTATCACTGATAAGAAGGGGATAGGGCTGGAGAGAGGTGGCACTTACCTTTCCCCAGCTGCTCCACACAATAGTTGGCTGCTAGAGCCAATCTCCAGGGCCTGAGGCAGGCTGTGCTCCCTGACCATCGGGGCATAGAAATGTCGGCTCACACACAAAGGTTAGGCCAGCTGCCAAGCTGGGAACAGGAAGGAATTCCACACCTGCCCCAGCTCAGACTGGGAAGAAGGGGCACACTGGGCACAGCTTAGTCTCACAGACCGGCTAGGATCTCACCCAACTCTCCTCCAACACGGGCCACAGAACAAGAAGTGCTTCCAGCTCTTCTCTTCCCCTCCCACAGCACATTTCCAGGCCAGTGCCATGCATTTGCCACAGGCACTGAGAGCGTTTCAAGGCCTGCGGTGGCTCAGAGGCGCTCTGCACAAACAGGGGCAGGCACAGAGAGGGGTGGCGAGGCTCGCACACAGGCTGTGCTGCCAGGTCCCAGTTTGCCACAGCGCAGAGGGCAGCGGTCTGCCAGGAAGGAGCACCCAGGCCAGGCCAGCCATGAGGAGAGAGCGCCGCCTCTCACAGCTCAGGGCCCAGACTCCCTTCACCCACCGTGTTGCCCTCTGGCTGGTCTGGGCCCCGCAGTCAAGGCTGGCATGGGACACTGGGCTCGGGCAAGGGCAGCATCCCTAGCTTCACAGGGCCTTTCCCCATCCCATCCCACACAGGCCAGCGGGCACCTTCAGGGAAGGCTCTTACCGTGGTAGAACCGGGCATTGCCCAGGAAGAGGGTGCTGTTGAGGATGGCCAAGACCCAGCAGAGGGGCAGCAGGTACAGGACGCATACAGAGCCCAGCAGCACCCCGTAGAACCTGGGAAGGGGCAGCAAGACAGAGGGGTCAAGATGGGGCAGCCCACCAGCCTCACCCCACAGCACGAACCCCCCCCTCCCGCCAGTCAGGCACACCCCCTCCTTCACCTGGTCCTCCGCCTGCTCTCTCCACATACCAAACGCATTAATTGCGGCTCCGCAGGCCCTCTTCCCCCCAAGCCCACCCTGTGGGCCCAGTACGGTACACCTGACCCAGAGCTACTCACTGGGAAGAGACAGTGGGGTTCTCCCAGTACAGCACACGATACACTGCCTCGCAGCTGCAGCACATCCCACTCAGGAACGCCTCCAGCTGGATGAGGCTACAAGCGAGACCACAGAGTCAAAAAGGGCCCCAAACACACCCCCGCAGTGCCCCTGCACATACGCTTTGCAGCAGCCAGGTGAGCACAGATCCAGGCCCCCGGCATCCATGGAAAAGGCTTCCTGGCCCCGGGGAAGGAGAGGCCCCAGGCGGGGGCCAGGATACTGGACACTTACAAGCCCTTGACTTGGGCGACGGCCTCCTGCCGCGAGAGCTGCACCTTGCGCAGGTCCTCGCGGCGGACGCTGTGGTACTTCCTGCGCACCAGCTCGGGCTCCGAGGGCCGCGCACGGCACGTCTCCTGCAGGTAGCCCAGCAGGGCCGGCACCAGGACGAGCAGGGCGAGCACCGAGTACCAGGCGGCTGGAAGAGCCGGGAGCCCGTCAGCCAGGGGCCGCGGCCCTCTCCCGGGGGAGAGGGGGCCCCGCTCCCACCTTGGTCCAGCGTGAGCAGCAGGAAGTTGAGGCCCAGGCAGACGAGCAGGGAGCACAGCGGCCGCTGCCACCTGCGGAGCGGAGCCGAGGCGGGGTTAGGCGCAGGCGGCCGCGGCCCCGGCCCCGGTCCCAGACCCGG
>NW_020449418.1:8291713-8299552 GCF_003343035.1 Apteryx rowi | reverse complement strand
CGCTGCGTGCCCCCGCCGCCCCGCCCCGCGCCGGCAGCCGGCCAATCGGAAAGGGATGGGCCCGCAGCCGGGCGCGGAAGCCCCGCCCCTGTGAGGGCAGGGGGCGGAAGAGGCGTCGCGCCCGGAAGCGGGATGCGGCGCGGCCGGGCCGGGCCGGGCCGGCTCCGTCTGTGGGCAGCTTCTGACCCGGGTCCGGCCTGGATGCAGGGCTGGTCCCAGTTTGGATCCAGTCTGGATGCAGGGCTGGTCCTAGTCCGAGTCCAGTCTGGCTCCAGGGTTGGTCCCAGTCTAGCTCCAGGGCTGGTCCCAGTCCAGGTCCTGTTGGGACCAGTGGCTCAGTAGCAATCCAAGCCTGATCCCAGTCTCAGGCTCAGTCTGAATCCAGGTCCGCTCTGGCTCCAGGGCTGGTCCCAGTCCAGGTCTGGTCTGGCTCCAGGGCTTTGTCCCAGTCCAGGTCTGGTCTGGCTCCAGGGCTCTGTCCCAGTTGGGGTCAATCTGCACCCGGAGTTTGGCCTGGACCTGCCCCTACTCCCGGTCCTGGTGCAGCCGGGGGCAGCTGATCCGCAGCCCCGTGCCAGCACGGCCCGCCGTGTCCCCCCGGCCTGCACACAGCCCCCACCCTGTCCCCTGCCTCTGTCCCCATGGAGGGTCCCACAGCAGCGGTGCCACGTGAGCACCGGCTCATGGCCCAGCACGGAGGTCGCAGTGCCAGAGCAGGCTGCCCCACAGCATTCATGATTGCAATGAGGAAGGAGATATTTGGGGACGCCCGACCTGGCCCCTTTACCCTCCGGATAGGAGGACAAGGGAGATAGCCCAGTTCTGGCTTGTTCGGAGGTTAAAACAGAGCAGGCAGGGGCACCAGCAGGAGGGGTGGCCCTGCCAGCTGTGGTCACTGCCTGTGCCTCTACTGGCAAAGAGCTTAGGGAAATCAGCCAGGATCATCAGTGGAAACTCGGGAAGACCCCAGGGAGACCCTGCGACTCTGCAGAAGGCTCTGCTAAAAACAGCTCTTGTAGCGTTATCAGCCTGTGCTCCAGCCCCACTGCTCCCGCTTAATGAAAGCAGCCCCCAGGATGTGGCGTGTGGGGCTGCGGATCTGCGATCGGTAGTATCAGAGAGTGAAATTAGTCTGGGCTAATGGGAAAATAGCATGTCCCACTTTGCTCTTGGTGCACATGAATAACTCAGGTATGGATGTTTTGCAAGGACAACGTTGGAAAGATAGCTGGGGAAAATGGGAAGTAGGGAACCCAATAAATGATAACATCATTATGCCCATTAAGACAGTATCACTGCTTCAGATGGTTTTCCCCTTCCCAGATAGTTGCACAGCTACCCCACAATATAAGATTTCTACTGATGCAGTAAAACTAATAGCTAGTCTTATTAAAGAACTGGAGGGGAAGGGTGTAATAATCAAAACCGCTTCCCCGTGTAATTCTCCGTATGGCCTGTAAAAAAGAAGAATGGGATGTGCAGGTCAACCGTAGATGATCTTAAGTTAAATGCAGCCACCCAACCCCTCATGGCCACTGTTCCCAGCCTTCCCGAGATTAGTGCAAAGATTCAGCCAGGAAATTTTATTTGGATGGCTGCCGTAGATGTTAAAGACACGCTTTTCATAGCTCCCATCCCAGAACAAGATGAAAACAAGTTTGCTTTTACTTGGCAAGGGATCCAGTGTACCTGCACACGGTTACCCCAGGGTTATAAACACAGCCCTGCTCTGGCTCACACACAGCCAGCCAGGCAACTGGAGCAACTACGCACACCCCCAGGGCTAATGGTGTTACAGTACATAGATGATATCTTTCCAGGAGGAAGTACGGGCGAGGAGGTGCAACAGGCACTGCATTTAGTTGTCTTGCACTGATAGACATTAGGGATAGAAATCCCTATGGAGAAGCGTCAGGGACCTACCCAGGAAATTGCCTTTAGGGTGCTCGAGGGGTTAGTGGAGAGAATATCGTCTCCAAATCAGTTTTAACATCCTTGCATCAACTCCCAGCACCTGTCAGCAAAAAGGAATTGAGGGGGGGGTTGGGCACATGGGGTTTTGGTGAACACATGTCCCAGGTTTTCGTATCATAGCCCAACCCTTATATAATCTCCTTAAGAAATCTAGTGAAAGGAGTTTGGGTCCTGAACGGGAAGCTGCCTTCTCCTCTCTGAAGGGAGAGGTGACCACATACCCATCCCTAGGGCTGTCCACCCAACCCAACCCTTCACACCGCAGGTGATGATAGGGGAAAAGGGAGCCCAGTGGGGCCTTCAGCAGTGAAGGTCCACTGGTGGGCTGGACTGACCCATCAGCTTTGCCTCTAAATCATGGCAAAATGCCCCAAAGAATTATATAGTCTATGAAAAAGTATTGCTAGGGGCTTATACTGCCCTGATAGAGACTAAGGCACTGACATGAGACAGCAGTCCTCCGACTACTCCTGCCTATTTTGAAACCTGTAATAGGTGGTAAGTCTTTACCTTTGGGGACAGCACGTCAGCTTGCTGGGCAGCGATGGGCTCCGTATCTTCCCCACAGGGTCTCAGGCGCTGGCGCTGTGGCTGCTAACGAAGTTGCCGAAGAGAGAGGGAGGGTAGGCATGCCCCAGGCGTACACTGAGCAGCCAGCTCTCCCATCAAAGCAGCACCTGGTCTGGACCCTAATAAGCCGGATGGGCTGCAGGGAGTCAAGGGCCAGCRGCAAGGGCCAGCGGCTGTAGTATCAGTAGCCACCAGCAAGAGCTTTACAGCACGCACAGAGGGGTGTGCAGAGCAGGCAGAGCTGCGAGCCGTCCTGCCGGCTCTACGACGGGCTGCCCGGACGGTGGTACGCGGTGTGGGTGGGTGCAACGCAGCGGCTGGGGCCCCGGCACYGGCGCGGGGGGCCGGTAGGGAGCAGGGGTGTCTGGGGAAGGTCTTCGCGGGAGCAGATTTCCCACACGGCGCAGGAGCAGCCACACGACGTGCCGTGCGCCGGCCCAGCAGAAGAGCGCTTCTCCTGCCGCTAGGTGGGACACTCGGGCTGACCCACCAGCAAAAACGGCCCCAAAAACGGGTCGAGGGGTGCTCAGACCACCTTGGCTCTACCTGGCTCGGCCAGGGGCTGCCCGAATGGTTGGGGCATCCTGGGGGATGTGATCTGCATCAACACACAGCCCGGCRAGGGCGGCCAGATCCTCGACGGGAAGCCCAGGGTGCTGTGAACACCTGCAATTTGTGTAACGAGCGGGAAGACATCATCTCTAGAGGGCTGCAAGAAGCGTGCTGCCGGGCGCCCAACCACCGCTGCTCCAGAGAGACGGTTTGGGGGAACACCTGCTCCTCGGGAAAGTCAATCCGACAGCAGCCCCCATTTTAAGAATAAAGTAAATAAATGGTGTGAGCAACATGGGGTTAAACAGCCCTTCCGTGTCCTGTGCCACCTAACACGGTGGGATGATCTGCTGAAAAATCAAAAGGAAGGGCAAGAAGGGTGTCAGCAGGGCTCCAGCTGGAGGCAGGATTATGGGATGCAGCCCGGGCCCTGAATCCAGGGGAAACGCCTGGAGGAAGTCCCGTAACATGAGCCTTTGACATAGGCTTATTCCCTGCTAGCGTGATTCCAGATAAGAGCCATTACAGAAACAGAGAAATTCTTTTCCATCCTTTTTCCTATCTAGGGCACAGGACAGAGTATAAAAGTGATTTAAAAATTAACACTCGTTTTAGAAGAGGTGGCTAATTGTACAGATGAATCTGTAACGGCTCTTATTGCTCAAGTGTCAGCAATAGAGCAAATGGTATTACAAAATTGGATTGCACTTGACTTCATTCTAGCTGCGAAAGGCGAGGTTTGTGCCCTGACTGTAAAGAATATTGCACCTATATACCTAAAAATACATGAAGTCATAAAAAAAATACATCAAGGCAACAGCTGGTCCTTTGTGGACATGGTTTTCTGGAATATTTGGGCACTCAGGTTCTCTGGTTTTAGAAAGTATAATGCTTGTTGTAATCATTTTATTAGGCGTGTACGCAGTAGTTTTGCTAATAAGCTATTGCATGGCGTGTAGTAGGCAATAATGGTCACAGCTCAAACACGCTCCATCTGCGTCGCATGGATCTCCCATCCCAGCGCATGCTGCTTATGAACCCCAGAGAAATGGTTTGTACAAAAATGAATCGTTGCAGGGAATAAAGGGACCCAAACGGATAAAGAGACAATTCGGCGGGTCATTGGTGTAAAGCACTGTCACTTTGGAARAACAGCATGGAGACTATAAAAGATTAAGGCCATTTTGTGCAGGGTGGATCCTGCTGCGGACCCAGGATCCCACCCGGTGAGAAGGGGACGCCCGCGCCGTGATCCCTCCGTGACGCTGGGGCATYGAGGGATCAGCTTTTGTAAGACTGCAGCCTGGTTCAATCCCAAAGCACACGTGCTTTGCTCTGTAGGGCTTGGCTACAGCGAATTCGGCTGCGAGACTGCAATGTAGGAGTGAGCAATAAATACTTACAATGTACAGCCGTGCTGCACCAGAAGTCCTTGCTCTTTTACGGTGCCCCTTATGTTAGTGAACRTCCAAAAGACGCTCTGGGGACCGCRGCTGTGACTGGTGCCAAGAGGGGCAGGGGACACTGCCCCAGTGCCAAAAGCAGGGGCTGCCATCCCGTAATGCCCCCTGCATCCCGGCTAGCTCTACGCTGGTGATCGGGCTGGGAGGGCAAGGCAGGGCTCAGCGCTATTTCCAGCCGTGCGCCGCGGGCAGGGCGCCCGCGCCAGCTGGCAGGGCACAGCCGGGGGACGAGGGCCRGGGATGCTGCCCCACGTAACGCCTCGACGCCGGCTGCAAGCAAACCCCGGGGGCAAGCACAGGGCTGAGCCCCCTCCCCGGAGCGCAGCCAGGGCCAGAGCCAAGCCTGAGAGACGCCAGACGCCCCCAGCCTGCCCCGAGCTCTCCGGAGGCYGGGCAGCGTGGGCACGGGGCCCGGCCCCAGGACAGAGAGCCCTTTCAGCCCCCAGGAATGCAGCTGCTGGGGAACGTTGCTTTATTTGGAAGATGAATTTATAGACACCAGAGAGGGGGCTGGAGGGGGACAGAGCCAGGCGCGACAGGCAGGGCTGGGGGGCCGGGAGAAGGCACTAATGGCAGCACACGGCTCGCTGGGGCGTCCCGGGCAGCCCGGGCCATGCTGGACTGCGCAGGGGCATGCGGTGTCCGGGACCAGCCCTGACACGTGGGGTAGGGTCAGCGCGTCCTGCCCAGGGAGGGGGSAGGTGGCCGGGGGGGGCAGGGGCCTCTGAGCACAGGACTGGCTGGGACAGCACTTCCCAAGGGAAATGGTGACCCAGCACCAGCCCCGGCTGCCCCGCAAGCCCGGAGGGGATCACGCTGCTGCTCTCCACCCCGAGCCCTCCTGGGCAGGCGGCGGCGAGGGTGGCGTGTGGCCAAAGCCACCCCCTGCGTGGAGCTCCCGCACCAATTCCCAGTCTCCGGCAGCCCCAGCGCTCCTGCTGCCCGCGGCTGGCCCCAAACGGAGCCCACGGGATTCGGCACCCACTGAGCTGTGGGGGCTGATCCAGGGCTGGCCCTGCGTCCCGCCACCCTCTCCTCCCGCTCTCAGAGCCTGGCAGCGTCCTCGGCAGCCTCCCGGTTCGCCCGTCCCGGGCTCGGGGCCGTGTGTCTCCAGCCGGCCAGCGCTCGCGGCGGCGAAGGCCGTGGGCTCCTCCACGCTGCGGGCTCCCCTCCCTTCCTCCGCCTCGTCGCAGCCTCTGGGCAGCGCAGGGCCCCGGGTGGAGCCGGCGAGTCCCAAGACAAGAGTTTTTTGGGGTGATCAGTCTAAACCGGAGCTTCGGGCTGGGCCTGAGCAGCAGCCCCGGCCCCCCATGCCGCAGCGGGACGTGTCCCGGGCCCTACGCGTGCTCGGGAGCCCGGCACGTGCCCCACATCCAAACCAAGCGCTGCAGAGCCAGGCAGGGCGGCAGGCGAGGCCGATGCACCTTCTCCCGGGCTGCCAGCGAGGCCGTGCCGTCTCCGCTGGAGCAGCCAGGCCAGAGGCCGGGCTGATAGGCTCAGCGGGTCTCGGCCTAAGGTGGGATCAGAGCCACAAAACCCCTTGCAGGGGTGCGAGGGAGAGAGCAGTGTCCCTGTGCCCCCCTCCGGCAACGCAGACCCAGCCCAAAAGATGGGGCAGAGGCACCGAGCGCCAGGCTGGGGGGACCAAAACTCCCTTCCTCCCCGGGGTCTCCACCCCGGGGCAGTGTGAACCCCAAGACCGGGGGGATTTACCCCCTGCCCAGGGTCACAGACCAGGCTACGCACCCAGCTCGCCTCCTTCCTCCCCGCAGCGGAGGGAGCCGGTGGCGACAAGGCGTCGCTGTCCCGCAGGGGCTCAGCCCCCCGAGCACGACGGCGTGTCGAGGGGCCGGGGCGCCGCTGGGGCTGGCTGCGGGCCCAGCGCGGGATCTGGGGTGTCTCGGCAGCAGCGGGACAGCACGGGGCAGGGAGAGGCTCGTCCCCGCGGAGTCGGGGCAGACGCAGACGTGTTCAGGCCGGACGGGAGGAGGGGCCTGGGCTGGGGAAGCTGAGACCAGAGCCTCCATTTGGGAGCCGCGGCGGCGCCGCGCAGCTGGGAGCGGCAGGAGGGGGCTGTGCCCACCCAGCCCTGCTGCAAACTACGACTTCTCGCTCAGCTCCCCCAGACCCAGGCTCCCTCCACCCCGGGCACAGAGTGGCACCCACCTGAGCACGCGGCATCTGCGAGGCCTGGGGCAGGGGTGCTGGGCAGGGCACCCCGTGGGGCTCCCGGCAGCTGGGGTCCCTCCTAGGAGGTCTCCACTTGGGTCCTTTGGCTTGCAATAGCCTTTGTCCATCCGTCCATCCATCCATCCATCCATCGGGGAGGAGAGGCGCCTGTGCAGCGGTGGGGGYGTCCGTGCTGTCCTGGCAGGGTACAGGGGAAGCTGTGCTCCGGGGAAGGCCTCTGTCCGTCTCTCCGTCCGTCTGCGCAGGAGTCTCTGGAGGAAGCGTGGTGCAGTCAGCCAGGAGGGGATGGGGCAGCAGGGTCRCTTTGTCCAGAAGAGGGGCTGCGGTCCGTCCACGCGTGAGGAGAAGGGAAGCCGAGCGCTGCGGGGTCTCAGACGATGTCGCGCTGGTCCCGGCAGCGCCGTGAGAGGCAGTAGAGCCCGGAGAAGAGGTACAGGCAGGCAGCGATGCCCCCGCAGATAGAGGCGCTCAGGTAGGCACCGTAGAGGCAGCGCTGGCTGTAGCCYGGCAGGTTGCAGTAGCTTTTGCGCCCGGCCTTGTAGCCCATGATGCCGGTGGCRGCCGCGTAGAGCCCCACGCCCAGCACCAGGTCGTGCACCAGGTTGGTGAGGAGCCAGCGGGAGCCGAGCCAGGGCACCAGCGCCCAGCGCCCCAGCAGGCTGAGCCCGAAGAGGGCCAGGGTGAGGAGCCAGACGAGGACGGCGGCGAAGAGCGCGAAGTGGGCCGCCCCCTCGTACTTGTGAGCCGCCACGGTGATCCAGAAGGCAGCGCCCATCACCAGCTGCCCCAGGCGCAGCAGGCCCAGCGGGCTGCGGAGGTAGGCGCGGTGGAGGCTCAGGGAGCCGCGCGACGCCGGCCCCGGCGGGGGCGGCACGGACGGCGGGGCCGTGCGGGCCATGGCGGGGCCCTGGCTGCGCCGCTGCTCTGCTCAAGGCCCGCTCTGCCCCGGCAGCGACTTCCTCTGCTCGCTGCTGCCAAACATCTGGTGCTTAGCGGTCCTCCCCGAGCGGGGCCTCCCTCCTCCCGTGCCCCGCCTCTGCTCCCCCGCGCCGCGCCGCGCCGCGCCAGGGCCGGGGCCGGCGCTACGGCC
>NW_020449418.1:8281930-8290314 GCF_003343035.1 Apteryx rowi | reverse complement strand
GCGGGCCGGGGGCGGGGGGGCCGCGGCCGGGCTCCGCCGCCCTCACACGCCTCTTCCCCCCGCAGGCTCGGCGAGCAGGAGACAGCCAGCAGCCGCGGGGACCCTGCCGAGCGGCCGGGAGCCGGGCTCAGCTGCCCCCCGCCGGGGCTGCAGGACAGGGGGACCCAGGAGAGCAGCGTTTGCCCAGCCTGGGCCCCTGAAGGACACTAAGCGCGTTGAGTGAGATGGTTAATAAAAGGTGGATGGTGGTGGCTGGGTGAAGCTCTGTAGCTGTGCYGTGCCCTGGGCACCCCGGTCCTGGAGCCTGGTGCCAGCCCCAGTGACCCGCAGCCCTGCCCCCAGGGGCTCAGGACCTGGGTCCAGGCTGTTGTACTTGGCCTGATGCAAGGCACCCCTAGCCCTGCTCCCAGCTGCTGCCGAGACAAACAGGAGGCCAGCTGAACGGCAGCTCTGTTATTCAGACGGTTGCATGGTTTAAATACATTACATACATTTCTACAGTGCATTAGAACAATACGTTTCAGGTCAGATGGAGGTGCAGCCAGGCCTGGCCAGGGAGCGAGGATCTCTCTTCCCCCCCCCCCCCCGTGCTTGCACCATCCTTCTCCCTGCACAAGCCTAGCCAGCCCTGAGCCCCCTCCACCTCACTAGAGACAAATGAGCTGCTCTCCCCCCTCAAGCTGAAGCAGCAGCACCGCAGCCTGCCTTCACCCCCTCCCTCCACCATGGGAGGAGAGGACAGCAAGGCCCACTGCCAGCTTCCCCCAGCCACAGGAAAAGCCTCAGCTCTAGGCAAGCAGATGCAGGCAGCAGCCCTGGTACCGTTTTATGCAACAGCTTAGCAGTTTCTGGGAGGAGGGGAAGCTGCTGCCTCCCCTGCCTGCACCAAGCCCTCAAGATTGTCAGCACTGGGGTAACTAAGAGCCTCTGCTGGACCTCATGTGCTCCCCMTATGGCTCCTCTGTGGTGGCTCCCACCCACCTAGCAGGAAGAACCCCTCCCCTCGAGGRCACTGAGGCACAAGTGAGGCTGGGGGCACGCTGGCTGGCCCAGCACTGGCTGCACAGCAGCCAGGGAGCTTGCTGGGAGCAGGGGCGAAAGCCAAGCAAGGGCAGCTGTAGAGACAGACCTGGCAGAATGGATTGACTGGGACCAGCAAGTGAGGGGCTGCTCGCACCCACCTTCAGCCTCCTCCCCTAGGGGACAGGCAAACAGGGAAGGTGGCTAGGCTACAGCACCTCCCAGAGCTGCCCACTTCTCACAAGGACCAGCAAGCACCTCCTTCCCTTTAGTGTCTAACAGCATCCCAGTCAGCCCCAGCGCACGGGCTASAGCAGGGGTCCTCCCTCATACAGCTTCCCCCCCCCCAGGCCCCCAGCCAGAGAACAGCCGTTCATTACGGTCCCCACTGCACCAGCGGGCAGCAGGAACTCCCCCTGAGGACAGCAGCGTGCATGGGGTGGGGGCAGAGAAGAGAAAAGGCCGAGTAGAGCACACCCTTGGGGACAGGGAGGGGTGGCATAACCCCCAACAGCCCTTCCCAGCCTGGGAGCCAGCAGCAGGCACAGCAGGGACGAGGAGGGCTAGCGGCTGGTGTGAAGGGCTGGACGGCTCCCGGCACCCTGCTAACTCCAGCCACAAGCAGGCATGCTCAGAACCGCGTGCAGGCCGAGGGAGGGACGCATGGGCAGGGGCCCGGTCACGCCAAGGCTTGCAGCTGCTTTCCACACCTCCCGCTGGGCTCCTCCCCAGGCAGGGCTGCATGCGCACAGTGCTGAGCTCTGACGGAGCTGAAGAGGGGCCATGCCCAACCTGCCTCGCTCCTCCAATTCAGCTGCAGGTTCCTCCAGCCACGCCTGCTCACTCTTCCCAGAACATCAAGTCCTGGCCACAGGAGCCAGCAGGTGCCCGGCTCCTCTCGTAATGCTAGTCCGAGGTGGCCGAGCCCTGCCCGCAGCTCCCACAGCTACCACCAAGAGAAGAAAGGCTTCCGGCTCTGGAAGCTCTGTGTATAGGACTCGCTGGCAGTGCGCTGGTGGGAACGTGCTGTTTCCACAATCACAGGCGGCATCTGGACTAGGTGCAGGGGGCTCTTTCCATCTTTCAGCGCCTGAGTCAGGTTCAAGATCTGTACAGCACAACAGAGGAAAGCCTGAGCTGCCCCTCTGGAGCGACAGAGGGCAAAGCAGCAGGGAGCTGCCACCTCAGCACCCCTTTCTGACACACAGACAGGACAAGGCTCTGTAGCCTAACCCATCTGCCTCCCCTAACACACAGCTTACCTGGCCTCTCATGACAGCAATCTGCTTGTGAAACTGTCCCCTGTCAAAGCCTGGGTCTTTCTGCAAGAGACAGCAACGAACACAGTAGGATCTACCCTCTGCCACACACCTTTTCAGAGATGCCTGTTTTCCCAGCAAGCTTCTCTTTTCCTGTCCCACAGGTTTCCTGCTTCTCCTCATGCCCTATCTTCAGCTCTTGGGAGAGGGATAACCCTGCTATGCTTCAACCCCAGACAACTTACAAGGAGCCTGGCCACCCTTCTGTCCCCCATGGCCTTTAGAGGGAGCTCCTCAACACCACCCTTGCTCCTCCTTCTTCCAAGCCATCCTCACCCCCTCTTAGCTCACCTTGAAGAGCTCATACAGATCTTCCTCCAGGTCCTTGACAAAGTTGGGGTCCGAGATCTTGGGAAGAATCAGGTCCTTGATCTCCTGTGAAAAGGGAATTTTGGCCTGGGGTAGCCATGCCCAGTAGAAAGGATCTGCAGAAGGAAGCAGGAGACATTAGAGCCAGATGCAGCCCAGTAAGATAAAGGTGCCATCACCTGTGTCTGGGACAAAGAATCCAGCACCCACCTCCTACAGCCCCTGCTGAGGCAGGGCTGTCTGTGCATCCAAAGGTGTGCAGGGGGGCGGCCCTAGCCATTGCCTCTCTGCAGTCCTTTCGGATGCCCCAAGGCCACGCAGCACAGAGCTGTATGGCTCCCCAGGGTGCCCCAGCACAGCCCGAGGGACTCACATGCTCTCCAGGAGTCCGGGTGTTTCAGGGGAAAGGCCAAACCGTTGTCTATAGCAGCCAGCTTGATGATGGGCTCTTTCACCACCACCCAGTCGCTGTCCTGGAAGGAAGGGGAGCACCGGTCACAAGGGAGACCCCGGTTCTTCCCCTGCACCCTGCAGCACTGCTGCCAGGCTCTTAGACCCTACTACCACAGGCATGGCAGTCTCTCACCCACAGCATGGCCCCTCGCCCACAAGTAGGCATCATGGACAGATGTTAGGGCAGCTGCTGTGTCCTTCAGGCAGGAAGGGGACAAAGCTGCCCCCCTCACCTCAAGAATGTGCAGGTCTCACATCCAGCAATGCATCAGCACCAGTTCCCCCCACAGAACCCAGCTGCATCCCCACAAAGTCTCACCAGGCCACAAACCACCAATGCAGAGGGCAGAGAAAGGCCCAGGAGACGAGATCAGGCTCCTCATGCTCAAAAGCCCAAGCCAGTTGGGAAATCCCCTGCCTGTTTGCCAGGCAGCCAGCTTGCAAGCAGCAGACAAGCCCTGCGGAGCCCCTGCCCAGGAGCAGCCACTCACCCGCACGCCTGCACTGTCCAGGGGGCAGTCGTACTTGATGAGCCAGTTGTCATTGCCCCGATCTGCAGGGAGAGAGAACCAGCCACATGAGCGTGGGGGCCCACCTGCACCAGGCTGGGCTCTGGAGAGCACTCCCAACACCCCCGCCACAGCAGGATGGATGGCCAAGCATTATGGGCAGAAGATCACTCCTCCTCTGACCCAGAAATGAGACAGGCTAGACAGACTTCTACCCGAACTCCACACCAGAGCCCTTGAGCCTGCTGCAGCCCTGGGAAGCCCCATCAACCCCCAGGCAACTAAAGAGGAAACTAAAGAAGTCCAAGTATTCCCAGCTCTCAGGAGAGGCACAGAGAAAGGTCAGCCTGCAGCCCAGGAGCGCTGCTCCAGCCCATAACCCCTCCAGCCCAGAATGAACTTGGGAGGCCCAGCATGAGCTGAGATATTGCAGCACAGTCAGGGGCTTGGTGCAGGATTCCTGGATGACCTGGGATCCTTGCAGCCAGCAAGCTTTCACCCCAGCACCTGGATGGATCCCAGGCTGGCCTCCAGATCTCCCAAAATATACAGGCTTACAGCCAGAGCATGGCCATGCTGGTGGGTAGCCACAGCAGCTGTGCTCCATCCCAGAGGCAGCTGCCTTTTGGCAGCAACCAAGTGGTGTTGATACGGATTTGGGTGCCGGGAAGAGTTGCCAAGTTCCTGCCTGCATCCCTTCTCTCCAGCTGGCAGGACACAAAGGAGCAGGCAGCGCCCCAAGCCAGGCAGCTGGCCCTACCTGTATTCCTGATGATGTAGTCCAACACCACCAGCCGCTCAAACTGTAGCAGCAGCTGCCGGTTGGTGTTCTCAGGGAGCGGCTCAGCTTCAAACCGCCGCAGCCAGTAGTCGGCATCCTTGTAGCCTTCCACAAAGAGCTGGAAGGAGCCCACCTGAAGCAAGGAGCAGGTGGGTTACAGAGGGCAGCAGCGGAGGGAGAGGCAGTGACAGGCACACACATAGTCTAGGAGCTCTACCTTGGGTGGCAGACCAATGCGGTTGAAGCGCTGGCCGACTTTCGGCACCTTCTCCAGGGCCAACCTCTTTCCTCGGGACTTCACTCTGTCAATGGCACTGTAGTTAAAGGTCTCACTGGCCAGATACACCACCTGAGGAGATATGAGCACACCAGTCAGCTGGGGCAACTGGGGCACCAAGGCCACAGAGGCCTTGCTGATAAAACCAAGACACAGCCCTTCCCACAGCTCTGCTCAGCAGCAGGTTCCCCACAGGAACCTGAGCAGGAGCAGTCAGGGCCCAAAGCTCTCAACACAAGACCCCCAAGGTTAAGAGCGCCACAAGACAAGGCCCAAGCACAGCTGGGCAGGAGCACCTAACAGCATCCGTGGAACAAGGGCCCAGCAGCAGCCTCCTCACCTTTGTGCGGGGAACAATGTTGAGTTCCAGTTTCTGGTCCACAAGGCTGGCACCTGCCTCTGACAGGTAGCCCTGGTTCAGGACGAGGCAGTCTCTTCCGAAGCAGCAGGGGCAGCACAACTTCTGCAGCCACTTGGTCCACTTGGGGTTCAGCTGTCCATATGGCTCCTCGTTTTTGGGCTTGAAGACACCAATGATTTTCTGAGAACAAGAGAGAGGAGGGCTGACTCTCAGGGCAGTTGCCAGGGAGTTAGGACACTCACCCCTGGGCCAGCCTGTGGCAGGGATGCGTTCTGCCAGAACAGAACAGACTCGGCCAGGCCACCCTCCTGCAGTACCCAGCCCTGCTGTGCCTTTCCCTGCTTCTTTCTGCTGATCGGCCACCTCAGATGCAGGAGATTCCCTCCTGAAGCAGGAGGGAGGCTTGGGCACTGCTCATCACCCCGTCAGGCATCCCCACCCACTGCAAGGGGGAAAAACCTGCACCCCAGGGCTCCTCTCTGCCAAGAAACCCACACCCCAGAGCTGGGGCAGTCACTCTTCCTTCACCCGGGTTATTCTCCAGGCACCCACTGCCAGTCCTGGCTCAGCTGCTGTGAGCACTGCYCACACGCACTCTCAGGAAGAGGGCCCAGAACAACGTCTCGCCGGGGCAACAACCAGCCTCTGGGCCCAGGCAGACCCCATGGCTCCCAGGAGGGGGGCAGGGGCTGGGAAGGACCCTTCCCCAGCCAGTGCCCCCTCCCATGAAAGCAGAGCACTGCCCAAAGACCTTTGCATCTGGCTCATGCACCCAGAAAGCACTCTCCCTGTCCCAGGGACACCACTGACAATGCTGTCCCCTGCCCTGGTAAATATTCCAGCATCAGTCCAGTGACCTTTGGATGTCTGGGAAGAGCTACTGCTCCCAGCTGCTCAATATCTCCATGCAGGAGAAGGGAGGGAGACGGAGATCCTTGCTCTGGCTCCAATATCCATTGGACAGAGCTGACCCTAGACTGCTCAGAAGAGACGGGGCGAAGGCAGCAAAGCAGCTGTAAGGCCTTCGAGGGACCCAAGGCTCTGTGCTGCAGGGCCCACCTAGAGACAGCAGAGGGGCCCTGGGTTCGCTGTGGGCAGGAAGGTGCGGGCAGCTCCACCCATCAGCAAACCGGGCAGCAGCTGGTGCCAGCAGCACCCCCAGCCCCTCACTCCAGCCGCACGGCGAGACAGGTAGCCCCACCGCTGCAGAGAGCGTGGAGGCCACGTGCTAGGCGCTGCACTGTCACCAGGCCAGGTCTYCCACCCAGGCAGCCCAGACAGGGGGCTGGGGCAAGGCTGCCGGCCCCCTCGGCCGGGCTCGCCCCTCGGAGGGGCTGAGCAGCGGCTCCGGCTCGCAGCCCCTGCAGCAGGATGACTCAGCAGCACACATGACCGTCCCTCCTCCCCAGAGCTGGCTCTGGCCCTGGCCTGAGTGGGTGGCACTTCCCCAAGCCAAGMGCCTGCCACGATGCGGAAGCAGGACACCAGTCCAGCATCTCGGCGCAGGATCCCAGGGCCTCCTCCCCAAGGCAACCCCACTGCCTGCCAGGGGCCCAAAGCCAACCTGGAGCAAGTGGGAGCAGGACTTGGGCTACTGGGAGGAGGGAGRGGAAGGGCCTGAGGGAGGAGCAGCMCTTCAACCATCCCTAGATGACACAGAGGAACCGCTTCTCRGAGCGGGCCAAGGCCTAGAGAACAGGCAGGAAGGCAACCCCCTTATCAGCCCCCACGTAAGGGCACAGGACAGCCAGCACGGCCTTGGGTCTGAGCCTGCAATGGGCAGGCTGGGAGCTCCAGCAGCACAGAGCACCGTGCCCTGGGGAGCAAGTCCAGCAGGGGAGGGACCGTCCTGGAGCAGGGACCAGAGGCCTGGCAGCACACTGCCCCCTTTCAGACATCTGCCCCCTGTGCCGGGGTCAGATTTGGAAGTAGCTTGCTCAGAGCACCGCGGAGCAGTGAAAACAGATCAGCTCGGCACCAGCAGCAGAGCGGGGGGAGCCAAACCAGCCTGGAGGCCCAGCCAGCAGCTGAGGTAACCTCAACCGCCCAGGCTGCAGGGAAGCACACCAGACAAGGTCCTGGCTGCGAGAGCTCAGGTCCTCGGCCTCCCAGAGGGAAGCAAGCACAGGATGTGCCTGACCCCACCTCAGGTATTTTCCTGCAGGAGAAAAAGGGTTTCATCAGTGTCCTCAACCCCCTCCCCACCCCAGCCTGCCCAACCCAACACTGCACTCCCTCCCATGCCAGCAGCAGGCAGGTTCAGTGACCCTGGACAGCACAGGAACCAGACACACACCACACACCACATTGCAGGAAGTTAGTCCAGGGGAACCAGCCAGGGGCACAGTCAGGAGCACACAGACTTTGGCTCCTTGCACAGTTCCTCCATCAGTCCTCACCAAGGCCTGGACTCCTCTCCCTACAGCCAGGCAACCGCTGCCCTACAGCCTCGGGGCAGATTGTCCAGCTGCCAACACTAGCAACAAGACCATGTCTCCTGTTGGGCAACAGGAGGGAGCAGAAGTGAGGCAAGGCTGGGACAGAAGGAAGTTTCACACTCTCCGTATTGCCCCACGGACAGCACGGCCGAGACCTGCCTGTGAGAGCTCCCAGGAGCCAGGCTCCGCCTGGGGCAGAAAAGCATAACAGAGATGGACGAGCCAGTCCTGCTTCCCTGGAAGCACCACAGCAGACACGTGGCAGGGAGCTGCAGGAAGCAGCAGCCGCTCGAGTGTTGGAGCCGGGCGCCGCAGGTCACAAGGCAAGCCACCCTGCGCTGCACCCACAGCTAGTCAGTGGCGGGGAGATGGCTGCCGAGCAGATCTAAAGGGCATCGGCTCCACTGAGGACTTCACGTTGATTCAAGCTCGCCCCACACCCGCAGGGGGGAACCCTTGCTCCACTCGCACGGGCCGAGGAACGGTTCAGCCGTCAAGGCCCCAGCCCTAAGGCTGAAGTCACCACGGTCAGCAGATGCCGATCTACAGGAAGAAGTGGGCTGGGGAAGAGGCGGGGGCCTTCCTCCAGCGCCACCGCTCTCCCTGCGGCGTTTCTGACCGAGGGCAGCCCCGCGCTGCTCCTGCCAGCCCGCGAAAGCCCAGATCGGCGCCGGCCTCGGGGCAGCACCGCCCTCCCACCGGGCAGGCCCTGCCCGCGGGGGCCCGCACACCCCCGCGGGGCCGTCGCCGCCGCGCTCACCCCCTGCGGGTCCTTGACGAAGTAGCTGCCGCTGGAGCCCTGCGAGATGCGCTCGGGGTAGATGCCGCGCTCGCTGGCCAGCTCGGCCCGCCGCACCACCTCGGCGAACTCGGGGTCCTCGGGGAAGTCGTTGCGCTCCCGCTGCGCCGCCGCCGCC
>NW_020449418.1:8280066-8281504 GCF_003343035.1 Apteryx rowi | reverse complement strand
GCCGGCCCGCCATGGCGGCTGCCCGCGGGCAGGGCCCCGCCGCGCTCGCCCCGGCCGCCGCCGTGGGGGAGGCCCGGAGCCGAGGGCCCCCCCGTCCCACGCAGGAGACGCGGGTGGCGAGGGGAGCGCGGGCCTCCAGCGCGCCTGCGGGGAGGGCGGCCTGCCACCGGGAGAGGCCTGGCTTGTCACAGCTGGGCCGCCGGCCCCGGGTTTCCCTGGTCCTTGCTCCCTCCCTGCGGCCGTTCCTGCTTCTCGCTCGCTGGGAGGCACCGGAGCAGCCCGGGCTCTGCCTGAGGCTCTTTCCTCCAGAGCCTGGTGCTTGGCTTGTGTAGGGCGCCCATTACTTTGATATATGAGAGGCAGGAAACAGCGCTGAGGTGCTGCGTCTCGTGGCATGAGCACCTCTCGCGGAGCCGGAGAGCCCTTTAGAGCCAGCACACATGGCTGTGCTACCCACAACCCGCCTGCAGAGCTGGGCAGCTGCTGGGGACTCCTCGCAAGGGCTCCAGGCTGTYTGGAGGAAAAGCAGAGCTGTCAACATGCCCCAGGAACCTCCCTCCAACCTGACCAGGATCAGGGGTGTCAAAGCAGTCAAGACCAGAAGGCGAGTGGAGATAGTTCTGCGGTGGCCTGTCAGCCGCAGAGGCAGAGCCCCAGAGCAAGAGGGCTAACGCTCAGACCAGACTCTTGTTGACCATTGATCTCCTCTAGTGTTCATCTCTACTTCAATATGTACTCTACGAATTGGGTCAGATGTTGGTGCTTTCTGCAGGCTTTTTTGGTCCCACACCAAAAATGCCCCGTGTGCATGCAACACCTTGTAATGCTAAGGGGCCTGCAGCCTGCACGCTCCCAGCACAGCTTCTCTCCTGCTCTCTTGGTTGCTTTGATCCATCCTCCCTTGACCAGCTGTGCTAGACCCCGGAGTCGCACAGCTCGCAGCACGGCACAGCTTACACACCCTGCTGGAGGYCAGCTCACCTGCTGACTGCAGCACTTGCCTGTGTTGTGCTGAGCACACTCCTTCCTTCCTACCGGCCTCCCCGAGGGTGTGTGATTCTGCTGCTTTTCTACCACCTCTCACCCAGGTGCGAGGGGAAAAGCACTTTAGAAAAGAGAGCCTATGCAGGCTGCCTAGGCGGCCCCGTGCCCCACACAAAGATGGCCGCTCTGGAGTTGCATGGGGGGGGAATTCTACGCCCCCGCTGCCCTTCACAAAGATGGCGGCGTCCTGGATGGGGGGGGCGCTGCCCCTCAGCGGTGGCACGACCAGGGAGGAGCCCGCCTTGCCCCTCACAAAGATGGCGGCGGACGAGAGGGGGCGCTGGAAAGCAGGCCAATGAGGAGCCGCGTTGCTCGGGTTGCCATGGAGACAGCCAACGGCGTGCGGGGATGGATGCTGGCGGCGCTGCGCCGCCCGACGGGGCGGGGGGCTGGC
>NW_020449418.1:8276548-8279826 GCF_003343035.1 Apteryx rowi | reverse complement strand
CAGGTGAGCGCGGGCGGCGGGTGCCGTGCGCCGCCCGGGCCGCCCGGCGTCCGTGCATCGCCCCTGGGGGTAGGCACCGGGCGTCCGTGCATCGCCCCTGGGTGCATGGCCCGCGTGGGGTGTGCATGCATTGCCCCTGGATGCATGACCTGTGTGGGGTGTGCATGCATCACCCCTGGGTGCATGGCCTGCGTAGGGTGTGYATGCATCGCCCCTGGGTGCATGGCCCGCATGAGGTGTGCATGCATTGCCCCTGGGTGCATGACCTGCCTGGGCTGTCCATGCATTGCCCCTGGATGCATGACCTGTGTGGGGTGTGCATGCATCACCCCTGGATGCATGGCCTGCATGGGGTGTGCATGCATCGCCCCTGGGTGCATGGCTCGCCTGGGCTGTCCATGCATTGCTCCTGGGTGCATGGCCCATGTGGGGTCTGCATGCATGACCCATGGCTGCATGGGTCGTGTGGGATTTGCATACAACACCCGTGGGTGTATGGCCTGGGTAGGGTGTGTGTGCATCACTCCTGGGGGCATGGCCCTTGTAGGGTGGGAGTACATCACCCTGGTTGCATGGCCCATGTGGGGGTGCATGCATTGCCTGTGGGTGCATAGCCCAGATGGGGTTTGCATGCGCCATCCCTGGGTGCATGGCCCATGTGGGTGTGCATGCAACACCCATGGGTGCATGGCCTGCGTGGGGTGTGCGTGCATCATGCCTGGGTGCATAGCACAGGCAGGCTGTGCAGTCACCATTGGTGGGCACGTGCCCCATGCGGGTCGTGCATGCACTGCCAGCAGTGCATGTCTCCAGCCAGCCGTGCACGCGTTGCCCCTGGTTGCCTGGCCTGGGCCGGTCGTGCGCACGTTGCCCCGGCCGCTGCGGGCGTTATGTGTGCAAGGCTCAGGTGGGCTCTGTGCCCACCACCACCTGCCCCCCATGAACAGCTGGGTCCGGGCACAGGCTGTGCGGGAGGAGGGAGCCCTTCCCTGTAGCAGCGCTAAGCGGGGGCCCGCAGCTCCCTCTCCTCCCCATCCTTTCGCTCCTGCTGTCGCTGGAGGCTGAGCCAGCCCTTCCCAGACCTGCTCTGCAAGCTGGAGCCGGAGCGGAGCTCTGGCCGCTCCTGCTGTCGGCAGAGAGCACTGTTCGGTTGCTGCCCGGGCTCTGCCTGGGGGCCATTTCTCTTCTGGACACAAAGCCCTCGCAAGTTAGCTGCGGTGTGTCCGAGCACGGCATCCAGCCGGTTACGTGGCCGAGGCAGGTGTCTCTCGGGATGCCCAGGCCCTGGGCGAAGCTGGGGTGCTGCCTGGGAAGCGGCAAGCCCCTTCCCTTGCCAGGCACCGCAGTGCTGCGTGCAGGACCCCCAGGGGCTGCTTTCCATCGGCAGGCAGGTTTGCAAATCCTCGGCAGAGCAGCCCCTAGGTGCCCCCTCCGCTGCTCCTCCGGGGTAGCATCCGCTCCGTCCCCGGGGGTGCAGCTCTTTGAAGTCTGAGTCGGAAACCCCGCGAGCTCCCTGCTCCTTTCCCTGGGGCTCCGGCGCCCGGCACAGCCCAGCAAGCCTCTGCTCTCCAAGCGCCTGGCTCATCCCAGGGGCTGCCAACGCAGAGCCGAGCATGGCCCCTTGGCCGGAGCCCGCTTCGCACAAGATCCTGCAGATGTTGCCTCCATCCCTGTGGCGTCCCCGCTGGGGCTGGACGGTGCTCCTGCGACCCCAAACCCGGCTCCAGCAGGGCTCCTGTTCCTGCCGCTCGCTCATGTTTCACGGGGCTGCGACCCGAATCGCTCCTAGCCCCGGAGGCAGGCAGGCAGGCAGGCAGGCAGGCAGCAACCCGAACCCGGCGGCTGCGGTTTCAAGGGCAGAGCAGCGGGGCCGACAGCCCGGGGTCACCTCCTCCTCCGCGGTGCCGGGGGCAGGCACGCGGCCCCGCGCCGACGCCTCCTCCGCTCGCCGCCCCGCGGGCTGCCTCCCCGCCGTCCCAGGAGGCAGGGGCTGCGGGCGAGCTGGCTGCCGCGTCTCTCCCTCGCAGCCCTTGCCCTGCGCCCAGGGAGGCCGTTGCCATGACCCTCACCAAAGGCTCCTTCACCTACTCCAACGGCGAGGAGTACCGCGGCGAGTGGAAGGAAGGTGAGTGGGGCGCGCCGTGCCGTGCCGCGGGTGCAGGGAGGCCGGATGCCGTGCCTGGGCCGGAGGAGCCCGGCGGTGCTCCGGCCTCCCAGCCAGGCCTTCGGGCCAAGCGAGCCCCTGCCGCCTTGCTGGCTACGTCCCCGCTCAGCCCCGTGCAGTGCTGTGCCCAGGCGGGCCCCCGTCGCACCCAGCGCCGCCGTTTTTGCCTTGGCCCAGGTCGCAGGCACGGCATCGGCCAGCTGACGTTTGCGGACGGCACCGCTTACGTGGGGCACTTCGAGAACGGGCTCTTCCACGGCTGCGGCGTGCTCACCTTCTCTGACGGCTCCAGGTGAGCGCAGCGCCTCGCGGGGCGGCACGGCACGGCACGGCACCGCTGCATCCCCGGCACGGCCAGAGAGGGCCGGCCCCGGTGCGTGTCTGCGTGTGCCCTCCGGGACGTCCCCCCGGCCCCGCAGAGCTGCTTTCTTGGGGTCTGGCTCCAGCTGCCTGCCCATGGCCAGAGGGTCGTGGCCGTGGCCGCGGCCACAGCAGTTTCGGCCGCCGGGGAGGGAGCATTGCATGCAGTTCTCCTGATGCCATCGCCGTCCCGCGCAGGTACGAGGGGGAATTCGTGCAGGGCAAGTTCAACGGCGTCGGCGTCTTCACCCGCTACGACAACATGACCTTCGAGGGCGAGTTCAAAGGCGGGCGCGTGTACGGCTTCGGTGAGTGCCCGGCGGCCCCGGCCGGGGTCTCGCTGGCGCGGGGCACAGCCGCTGCCGGCGCGGTGCGTGCACGCGACGGGACTGCCAGCCGGCCAGCACCGCCGCGGCGTCGCCCAGGCTCAGCACGGCCCCCGCTCGCCCCCGTGCCCCTCGGCCGCCCCTCCTGTGCTCCCCCTCCGGCGTCTCCCGCTCCGTCCGCCCAGGCCCTTCCCGGTGTGTGCTGCCCCCTGCCCCGTGACTCCCGGCCGCTCCCCCCCAGGTCTCCTGACGTTCCCCGACGGCTCCCACGGGGTCCCCCGCAACGAGGGCTTCTTCGAGAACAACAAGCTGCTGCGGCGCGAGAAGTGCCAGGCTGTGATCCAGAGGGCCCAGAGCGCCTCCAAGTCCGCGCACAACCTCACGGCGTGACGGCGCCCCGCTCCCGCGGCTGCCCGGGCGGCACCGCC
>NW_020449418.1:8261656-8276213 GCF_003343035.1 Apteryx rowi | reverse complement strand
GGACCCCCTCGCCCAGGGTGCCTTGGCCGCGGGGCAGCGGGCAGCTGGCTGGACCACGCGCCCGCCGAGGGGCAGCCCCCGGCGCGCTTCTCTAGCCCTGGCGCCGAGGCAGCGTGGGCACCCTCAGCTCCGGGTCGCCCGCCCAGGGCAGGGTGACCCGGCGCCCCTCGTCCCTCCCGAAGGACCCGGCCTGCTCTCGGGGTCGACGCAGGGCTGACGGGCTGGTGCCCCTCTCGTGGCTGTGCCAGCCCACCGCGCGCGCTGCCTTGAGGACACGCTGGAGCAGCCTCCCCGCCTCCGGGCACCGGGAGCCGTGGCGAGCAAGGAGCCCGGAGCCGGGGGCATCAGCAGAGCTGCGTGTGGGGCCGGGGCCGGGCGCACAGGGGCAGGGGCACGGCAAGGGGTGCTGGCGGGGTGCATGCAGCTCCCCGTCTCGCCCCCTGTGTGCACCCCTCATTCCTCCCCTGTGCGCGCCCACCTTCGCCGCCGGCACGTCCCGGTCCCCCGCGGCGTGGCGGGYCCCAGGCAGCGCTCCGGCAGCGGGCTGCAGTGGGGGCCGTGCCCCCCCCGCGGGTCTGCACCCACCCCGGCCCCGTGCCTTGCTGCGTCCCTGCCTTGTGCTGCCGCCTGCCCGGGCCTCGGCTGAGTAAACCACGTTGCCAAACGCCTGGGCCGTGTCCTTTCTGCCGGGCCGCGGGGACCTGAAGCCGCGGGCGAGGGGCTGCGCGCGGGCATGAATGCGGACGCGGAGGGGCTGCGGGGAGGCAGCAGGTTTATTCCCAGCTCAGCACGCTCGGGGGGGCAGCAGGGCCAGCGCGGGGATCCCCACCTCGGGGCACCGCCGTTCCCAGGCAGGGGCAGCAGGGTCGCTCTGCAGAGGCGGGTGGCTTTCTCCCAGCCCCGTCCCCGTGCCCCCCTGCCCTGTCCCCAGCTCCCCGGGGGACCCTGGCTCCCCGGGCCGGGGGAAGGCGGTGTTGCAAGCGCTGCGGTGCCAGGGCAGAGGCGTGGGGAGGGGGGATGCCGGGGGGGACGGAGGCCCCTCACAACCAGCCGTTGGCGCTGAAGGTCTCTCTCAGCTCCTCCACCTGGGCTGGGCTCAGCGGGGCCAGGGGCGCGCGGCAGGGGCCCCCGTAGTAGCCGAACCACTCCATGGCCTTCTTCAGCCCTGGGATCCCGAACCGGCGAGTGACCTGCGGGAAGCGGGGTGCCGAGGCTTGGCCGGGGCCGGCTCTGGGGTCCCGTGGGGCAGGGCGACGCGGTCAATGGTGCAACGTGGCATGCCGGGCTCCTGCGCCGGCTCCGATGTGGGGCTGCACGGTGATCCCAGCCCCTGGGCTCACCGCCCGCCCTGGGACCACAGGGATGCGGGTGGGCCGAGCGGCTGYGTGGGGCGGTCGCAGCCCCCCAGCGAAGCACGCCCCATGGGGCAGGGGCACAGAGCGCGGCYGTGCGGGGATGGGGCTCCCGCGCAGGGGACGTCCCTGCCAGGGCACCGGGGTCCTTGCAGTAGGGCCAGCATCCCGCCGTGGGATCAGCACCCCCAGGGAGGAGCGGCTCTTCCCCCCATCCCTGCCTATAAATAGCCCGCAACTATCGCGCTGGGGGTCGGGCAGGCGCCCAGCGCCAGGGGACACGCTGTTCCTGGCATGGGAAAGCTGGCATGTCCCACCCTGCCACCTCCAGCCCGGCCCTCGCCTTGCCAACTGGGCGCTGCGCTGGCCCATCCTCCCCGCCGCCCCCCTCGCCTCCGGGGGGACCGTCTCCCGCAGCCCCGCGAGCGTCCCCGTCCCGCCGCCCCCGCGCCGCCGGCAGCGCTCGGGCTCRCTCACCGCCGCGTTGGGCTCGATGAGCCGGTGCTGCAGGTCGCGGGCCTCCTGCCAGCGCCCCTCCCGGCACAGCCGCTCCAGCTGGCACAGCGGGGCCCCCAGGACGTTGGCGAGGGCGCAGACCCCCCCAGCGGCACCTGGGGACGCCGGGGGCACGTTGGCAGCCTGCAATGCGCCCCCCCCCCGCCCGGCTGTCTCCCCTTCCCCGTGCCCCCAGCCCCACGGCCGGCTCCCCACGGCCCCGGGGCACGCAGGGGCGGTTGGCACCTACCCACAGCGTAGCTGGCCAGCAGGAAGCCGGCCGATCCCGCCAGCACCTGGAAATCCTCCCGCCGCGTCTTGTGGACGATCAGCCCCAGGCGGGTGATCTGGGGAGAGACACGCTGCGTCCCCGGGCCGGGCACCCGCTCGCCGCCCCGCCGTGGGGCTCCTTGCCCGGAGCCCGGGGCCGAGGTTTGGTGCCCTCGGCCTCCCCCCGCGCCGGGGGAGCGGCGCCCCACTCACGTCCCCGCCGCTGTCCTTGAGCCCGACGATGTTGGGGTGCTGCGCCAGGGCGAGGACGGCCTCCAGCGGCAGGTCCAGCCCGGTGTTGGCGGGCACGCTGTAGAGCACCACGGGGATGGGGGACGCCTCGGCGACCTGCGGGCGCCCGGGCAGAGCTCAGCGGCGCCGCCAAGCCCCGAGCTGGGGACGAGCCGGCGCGGGGCCGGGGCCGCTCACCTCCGCGTAGTGCCGCACCAGGGCAGCGCCGGTCATGGCCCCCCGGTAGTAGCAGGGCGTCACGACCAGCGCCGCGTCGGCGCCCGCCTCTGCCATGCTGACCGTCATCTCGATGGTGGCCTGCGTGGCTGGGGAGGAGGCCGGGCGGTGAGCGGCGGCCCCCCACCCCCGGGGCCGGGGCMGGGCCGGGAGGGGGCCGCCGCGCTCCCCGCGCGCACTCACCCTCGCAGCCGGAGCCCGCCAGCAGCAGGCGGTCCCTGGGCAGCGCGCGGCGAGCGCAGCGCACCACCTCCAGCCGCTCGCGGGGCGCCAGGTAGGGCTGCTCCCCGTTGGAGCCCTGCACCACGAAGCCTGCAACGCAAGGACGGGGCGGGCAGCGCCGGGGGCGGCGGCAGCAGGTCCCGGCGCGGGGGCAAGCCTGCACGGGGGCTGTGCGAGCGTGCACRTGCAGCGAGCGAGCACGCACGTGCAGCGTGCACGCGCGGGCATGCACACACGCATGCACGCACGCTGCGTGAAGGCCCCTGGGTGAGCCGCCTCGCCGAGGGGCTGCAGCCCAGGAGCAAAGTCCGGCGGGAGGCCGGGCACCCGCGGCAGGCCCGCAGCCTGCAGCCGCTGCCGCATGGCCCCGCAGGAGCCTGAGCAGCCAGTGGCCCCCCGGAGCCGGCAGCTCCCGCGGGGCGCCGCAGCCCRKGGCAGCGGGGCCRGGGCCGCGCTCACCTCGGAAGGGGATGCCGGCGTAGCRGCGCAGGTTGCCCTCCAGCTGGGCATAGTCCACCTCCTGCGTGGGCGAGAAGGGGGTGGCCAGGGGCGGGAAGATGCCCGCCAGGTCCAGCGTGGGCCCCGGCTCCGGCGGGGTGCTGAGCGCCCGGCGCAGGGCCGGCCGGAGCGGCGAGGCCAGGCGGGTGCTGAGCGCCATGGTGGCCCGGGCGCTGCGGCCAGCCCGCGACACCCACCCCGCCGAGGGGCTGTTAATGATTGACGAGGCGCGTGAGGGCTCCTGGCTAGCRAGGACGACACCGGGGGCGGCACCTGCACCAGCTGGGGGGGCTTTCCTGCCCCTCGGGAGCCCATGGAAGGAGCTCCGCTCCCCCGGCTGAGCCCCAGCCCGGAGCGCYGGCCGTGCTTTCCCCTTCCGCTTCCCGGGTGGCCGAGTCCCGAGATCGGCCCCCAGCTCTGGCAGCTGCCCCCCTGTCACTGGGGGACCGGAGCTGGGCTGTGGCTCGGTGCCGGCGCCAGCACATGCCACCCCGGCAGCGTGGCATCCCGGCGTCAGCCTGCTCGGGGTGCTGCCGCAGGGTCTCCGGCAAACGCGGGCGAGCGGGAGCGTGCCTGAGCGGTGAGCGGCGAGCACCGCGCTCAGCCAAAGGGGCCCATTTTGCCGTGCCCGTCGGGGAAGGGTATGACCGCTATTTCCCAGCATAATCCCAGCCGCCGGCACACGGCAGCTCAGGGGCTCCCTGAGGGGCTGGTGCTGGCTGCACGGAGCAGCCCTCACTGGAGTTTCCTCCGTGAGTTAGTCCAGGTTTTGCAGCACTGCCAGCGCCTCCCGGCAGCACCACGCCACGGCGAGGAGTCCCGCGGCTGCACCGCGCTGCAATGAATCGCCTCGTGCCCCGGGGGGGTTCGTCGATGCCAGCTTTTATTGACACGGACAAATCTCGGCTGCTCCTTGGAGCCGAGCCCGTCACGCAGGGACCTCCGTCTCCCCCTGCGGCTGCGCCTTGGTCTCCAGCGCCTGGCGYGTGTCTACCTGCCACTGCTGCACCAGGTCCGTCGGGGTCTTGCCGTCCTGCGAGCGCGGGCAGAGGTTGGGCGCCAGCCGGGCCGGGGGCAGCGCCCGGCCCCCCGCACCCTGCGCCGCTCACCAGGTTCTTGGCCATCATGTCGGCCCCGTGCAGGATCAGCATTTTGATGATCTTGTAGCGGCTGAGCCGCGTGGCGTCGTGCAGAGCCGTGTCGCCTTCCTGCGGGAGAGGCAGGGCCGTGCCAGCCGGGCCCCGGGGCCCCCCGGTGCCACCCCCGCGGACCGGGGCGCCGCGCGCCGCTTACCCTGTCCGGGGAGTTGATGTGTGCCCCGCAGTGGATGAGGTGCTCCACGATGTCGGGGTGGCCCGTCCGGGTGGCCACGTGCAGGGGGGTGCTCAGCAGCTGGGCCAGGGCAGGAGACGGACACCGGGAGGGATCGGCACCGCCGTCGCTGCTAACGCACCCGGCGGCGTGCCCAGCACCCTGCACCCCAGCGCGGCCCCGTCCTCGCGGGCGCTGCCCCAGCTCACCTTATCCTTCAGGTTGAGGTCCGCGCCGCGGTCCTGCAGCAGCTTCACGGCGGCCAGGTGGCCCCCCCGGCAGGCCCAGTGCACGGCGGTGCAGTCCAGCTGGGCGCGCAGAGCCCGCGTCACGGCGGGGCGCGCCGCCAGCCCGTCCCCGCTCCCTGCCCCGACGCGGTCCCCCGCCCGCGGCCACCTCCGCGCTCCCGGCAGAGCATCGCCTCCTGCCCGGCCCCGCGCGGCACGGCGGGACCCCGAACCTGCTGCCGCTCCGGCCGCGCCGTGCCGGGAGGCCAAGGCCGGCAGGGAGCCGGAGGCGGGGGGCGCGGGCTCACCCGGTCCCTGAAGTCGATGGTGGCGCCGCTGTCGAGCAGTTTCTGCAGGATGTCCATGTGTCCCTCCAGYGAGCAGCGGTGCAGGGCCGTGCGGTGGAACTGGGGGCACGAGGCACCGCGCTGGCCGCTGCGTCCGTCCCGCCTGGCCCAGCCTGGCCGTTTCCCCCGCTGCCACCCCCGGCCCCGGAGGCACCCGGCCCTCACCCACAGGCGCAGCCGGGCATGGCGGGGTGGCACGAGCGGGTCGTTGGAGGTGTCCCCCCATGACTCCGTGCCCCGGTGCCCATCATTGGGGCGCTGCGCCGGGGCTCGGCAGCCCGTGGGGAGCGCTACCTCGTCACACGTGTCCGGGGAGCCTCCATCTGCCAAAAACTTCTCGACGACGTGGATTTTGCCCTGGACGGCAGCTCGGAGGAAGGTCTCCGGCTCCACGGGGCCCTCCTGGGGGCAGGAGAGGCTCAGGGCCAGGGCACGGCACCGCATGGGGGGCAGCGTGGGGGGTGCCACGTCCGGCTCTCCCCACGGGGGACACGGAGGCTGGCGGGGGGCTGGCCACATCCGCGACCCCCATCCCGGCACCCCGTCCCGCGCCCCGGGGACGCCCCCCACGTACGATCTCCTGRGGCTCGGGGGGCGGCGGGGGCTCGGGGGTGGCCGCCCTCTCCTCCCGGCGCTTGCGGCGCTGCTTGCGCAGCTCGATGAGGTGCTGGATGCTCCCCACGTCGATGATCTCCCGCCGCAGGTCCACCGAGCTCCTCCGCACCCGCTCCTGGCCCTGGGGGGGACACACCGCCCGTGAGCCCAGGGAGCCCGGGACACTCACCCGGGGTCGCCGGTACATGCCATGCACCGTGCCTCCGGGAGCGGTGCACGGCATGGGGGGCCATGCCGCCCCCCAGCTGCCGCAGCCCCCCACCACGGCACCCCGTTTGCCTTTGCCCCATGCCCAGCCCCACACCTTGATGGCCTCGACGGCCCGGTTCCTGGGGCCGCGGCGCTTCTCCTCCTCCAGCTCCGGCGTGTCCATCCGTTCCACAGCCGGCGGCTCCCGGGGACCCTCGCCTTTGAGTCTCTGCACGGACACGTGGGGGAGGCTGAGCGCTGGCCCCGCTCCTCGCGCCCGAGGCCCCGGGCACGGGCACCCACCTCCCCGAGGCACCCACCTCCTCCTCCTCCGCCAGCTTCTGGTCGATGAGCTCCGTGGCCCATTGCACGTCCGGCTCCATGTCTGCCGGCTGCGGCCTCTCGCCCCCGCCGCGGCGGGCAGGGAGCGCCTGGCCCCGGGGCTGCGGGCGCTGCGGGCAGCTCGGCTGGCCACGGGGCTTTATGCCGCCGGCCCCTCCGTCCCGCTGCCCAAGGGCACCGACAGCTGTGGCTGCTCYGCATGACTGGGGCAGCTTTGTCATGAGCTCACCCTGCTGCTTTCGGTGGCCCCGGCTCACCTCCGCCAGCGCCCGGCCCGCTCTTAAAGAGACCCAGGGCCCCCGCYGCGGGCTGCGCGGGACCCCCACACTGGGCTGCACCGGGCACGGGAGGCCGGAGAGGCTCGAGGAGCGAGGCTGCGGGTCTCTCCTGGACCTGCCGGGCCCCAAGCACGCACCGCCAGCCCTCAGCACCCGGGATGCTCCGCTCGGCTCCCGTCGCCCCATCCCTGCAGTCGCTCCCCAGGTGCTGCGAGTGAGCCGCAGACCAGCCCGTGCCGGCACCGGGCAGCCCAGCCCCAATGACCCCACGGGGCCCACCAGCATCTCCGGGGCGCCCTGGCACATGGGGTGCAGGGGTGCTGCTCCCCGGAGCGAGGGGAGGCGAGGGCGCACCCCCGCTGGTGCCCAAACCCTTCGGCCGGGAGCAGGCGGCAGGCGCTGCCCGGGGCCGCAGCTCTCCCCGCTGCTTTGGAGGATGACCTCAGGTTCGGAGCGTCCCAAGCAGCCCGGCCAGGGCCTGGGCAGCCGGCTGGCCTCCGCGGGCGCACACGGGCAGCCTGGCAGCGGCACTGGGAAGCAGAGCTGGCAGCTATTCCCGGCACCGGCTGCATCGCTCAGCCCTCCCGGGCTTTGCTTTCCCCATTTGTAAGATGAGGCCAGCGCTGCCCTGCGCTGGGACAGTTAATGCGCTGGGCACCGGCCGCCGGGACTGGGCAGAGGACCGGAGAGGAGGGACGGAGGGGGATGCGTCACCCTCTCCGGGCAGCACTGGCCAGGCACAGCCTGTTCCCAGCGCCACCCTTGGGTGCTCTGCCCCGGGCGATCGCGGCGTGCCCTGTCGTGGAGCCAGCCCCGGGCCCTCGCCTTGCCAAAACGGAGCAGAGGTAGGACCGGCACGGGGACCCCACCGGACACCCCAGCCGGCCAAGGATGCTGGGGCTGGCGGAAGGATGAAAAGGCTTTATTGATAAATACACAGACTATGTACAGAGGGGAGACATCTCCACCCAGCCCAGCGCCCCGGGGGCCTCCCGGCTGGAGGGAGCAGGAGCCCCGGCCCAGCCTCCGGGCCAGGGCCAGCAGGTCATGGCCTCTCCCCGACAGGACCGCCCTGCAGCGGGGCCCTGGGCACGCCGACCCCCCAGGAGACGTTCAGTCTCGGACCTTCTGCAGCAAACGGGGCGCACGCCCGTGCCCCCAGCGGAGAGGGGCCACTGCGGCAGGCACAGCCCCGCACAGCCCTTTCCGAGGGAAGACCCAGCCTGGGGGCACCTTGGTGGCCCAGGAGCTTTGGGGAGGGGAGCAGAGGCTGCCCACGCGGGCTCCGGCTGTGATAGGGCACCGGGGGCACCCCTGGGGCCGCTGCTGTGCCCCTGCGTGGGACGGGACCTCCCGGCTCCGCCAGCCCCTGCCCCATCCTGCCAGGCCCGTGCAGGCGGGAGCTCAGTTCCTGGGCGGCAGGGGCTGGTTCACGATCACTTGCACGACAAAATCCTTCTGGATCTTGGTCTCCTGCAGCCGCGTGCGGTCGGTGAGCAGCTTCCCTGAGAAGAACCAGCGCTGCCAGGCCAAGTCGATGCCCTCCTGCGCCTGCAGCTGCTTCTTCAGCTGCCCGATGGTGTCGCCCATGCTGGCGTTGAGCCGCAGGTCCTTGCCCGTGGAGAGGCGCACCTTGAGGGCGAACTCCCGCCGGGCGTTGGGCAGGGGCTCGGCGGGCTCCGCGCTCTCCTCGTCGCTCCGCTCCAGGATCAGGTTGACGGGCGGCGCGAGGCAGTACACGGGCAGCTGGTACCGGTTGCCCAGCTCATCGTAGCACTCAGTCAGGGACCCTGGGGACAGCGGGGTGAGAGGCTGTGGGCACACGGGCACCCCCGACCCCGGATGTCCCCCACCACGCGGGTCCTGGGGCTGGCGGAGGGCACGGGGCCACCCCCTGCAGCGGGCACAGAGCCTGGCTCGCCCCCCTTGGCGCGGCTGAGCCCTGCCTCAGCTCGGCAGAGGCACGAAGGCAGCTGGTGGCCTCTCTCCTGTCCAACCCAGGGCTGCTCCCAGGGCCCCGATGTGCCCACAGGGCTCCCCCGGGATGTGGGGCAAATAGCGCCCCTCCACCAGCCCCGCTCCGAGCCCCCGGTCCTGTCGCTCACCGTGGGGCAGGGTGATGCTGGCTCCGTCCAGGATGGCCTGGGCCAGGCTGTGGTCGTTGGCCTCCACGGCATAGGCAGCTGCCTTCAGGGCGTCCCAGATCTCCTTGCGGCCCTCGAAGGCGGGCGCCGTGTCCCAGAACTCGTCCCGCTTGCTGCGCAGCTGCCCGTCCGTCATGGGGTAGTCGCTCTTCCACTTGGGACGCTCCTTCTTCAGCGGCTCATTGCGGCCTGCGGAGGGAGTGGGAGGCTCAGCCGCGGGACGGGGCTCCCAGGCGGCCCCCGGCCCCCCGCCTCCCCAGCCCTACATCCAGGGGAAGGGCGCTCTGCCCGCTGTGGGCCGCGGGCACCCCTCCCGCTGCGCACAGCGGTGTCCTCGGCTGAGCACGGCTGGCCCTGCCCAAGGGCCCCACAGCAGCTGCCCCCAAGCAGCGTCCTTGCCCCATCCCCTGCGCCAAGGGGACCAGCGGGGTGGCCGCAGGGCCTCGAGGCCCTTTGAGGCAGGGCAGTATTTATAGCTCGGGGAATTAGCCAGGGAATAAGCTGGTGACTCGGAGCGGAAAAGGGATTACGGGGGCTGAGCTGTGGCCCCGGGGGGAGGGCAGGACTCCTGGGTCCTCTCTGGCCACCCTGCCACCCCCGCCACGTGGGTGCCCCGGTGCTGGGGCTGCAGGGATCGACTCCGGGCAGCACACGGCTGAACACACGGGGCTCCCCGCGGCCTCGCCGAAGGCCCCCGGAGCCATGCGGAGGGCAGCTGCCCACAGCGCAGACCAAGGCGCCTTCACCTAGCTGGCGCCCGGCCGGGCAGGGGGGCACACGCGCTGCGACGCCGCGCTGGGGAAAGCCCTGCCCGAGGCGGGATGCCCCGGGGAGGCGATGCTGCGGGAGAAGCCCCCGGGGTGCTGCCAGCCCGCAGGAGCCCCTGCGATGGGTGCAACGGAGCAGGTCCTCCCTGAAACAGCCCCCCAATGCGCTCCCTGCTCAGTGGCCTCTTGGGCAGCCCCCGGGGATCCCCGAGCACCCCGCACAGCCCTGCCCTCGCCGAGCCGGCCCGCGGCCCCGTGGGAACAGCCCCGTCCCACCGGCCCCACAGCAGGGCCGGAAGCAGGGGGCAGGAAGGAGCTGCTGTCACTCCCAGCTGAGCAGGGGACAATGCATGACAACAGCTCCTTCCTGCCTCCCCTTTCCGTGGGGCCGGCCAGCGGGACTGCTCCTGCCGGGGGGATGCGGGAGGGCACGGAGCCCCGGGCAGGAAGGATGCCACGTGCCTGCACAGCGACCTGCCAGGCACGACCCGACACCAGCAGCTGCCGCAGCCCTGCGCCACCCGCCTGCACGCGCTCCAACCACTGCACCGGGGACGGCCAGCTCCTGGCTGAGCCACATCCCCCGGAAGGCTTTTTCCTGGGCAAGCACGCAGCGAGGCGACGCACGACGTGACCCTTCTTTGCACCAGCCCTCACTCTCCCCTGCCTTTCCTTGTGCGAGACAGATGACGTGGCACCTGCTTGCATAGCGAGCACCTGGCCCAGAGCTGGGTGCAACCCGTGGCACCCACCCCGGGGGCCCCCACGGGGCATGGGAGAGCTCAGCTACCCCGGAGGACCAGGACCCAGGGCAGGGCGCCAAGTGTCCTTGAGCAGGACCCGCGGGCAGCACCCTGCCTGCGACCTCATCCCCCGAGGAGCGAGGGCAGCCGGCTGCAGCCAGCGCTGCCGATTCAGCAGTCACGGTGCTGGGCAGGAGGGATTTGCAGCACCGCAGGACGGAGCAAGGTCAGGGAGAGCACCTGCCCCGGGAGGGCGGCGGAAGGGCGCCATTGCGAGCCTGAAGGACGGAGAGCTGCGGGACGTGGGCAGAGCCGGAGAGCCCGGCTTCACGCTGCCTTGGCCACCAGGGCCACCGTGGGCGTCCTCGGGAAGGCTGCGAGCCGCGGAGGGAGGCCGGGCGCAGTGCAGGGCTGGGGGGAAGGTCCCTGGCCCTGCTCCGGCAGCCTCCCAGCCGCCTGCCGCGGCAGGCAGCTCCGGCACAGCTGACACCGCTCCCCAGGGCCAGCCAGGCGAAGACGCAGGGCTCCCGGGGGGACAGCGCGCGGGGAAGGTCCCCTGGCGCAAGGCGCCCCGGCCAGCACCATCCTCCCTGCTTCGTTTCCAGGAAAGGGAAGAGGGCTGGCGCTCGGCGCCAGGGCCGGCTCGGGCGAGGAAGTGGGATGGGAGCGGCGGGGGACGCGGGGCCCGGATGTGCTCCCGAGCTGGCAGCGTGGGAGGGAGGCCAGCCAGCGGGAGCGGGGACAGGCTCGGGCCGCGCAGCCGCCCCGGGAGCCTGGCCCAGGTAGGCAGGAGCTAAGCCTCTTCTATTGATCGCTGCTGCTCAGCCCGGGCCCGGCTGCCTCTAATCACCTTGCGCCGCTCTATTCCCGGCCCGTTGTGCAACCCTCCACCCCCTTCCCGGCGCGGCGCCGCGGCAGCACCTCGAGACAGGTCCGGCCGCTTCCTGCGCCCGGCCTCGTGCCAACAGGATCTGGCTGGCAGCCTGCCCCCCGCGCCGCCGTGCCCGCGCTCCCTGCCTGCGGCTCGGCCCCGCTTGCAAAGCTCCCCTGGCGCGCGAGGGCCTCGGGCGGCAGGCGCAGGGCCCGGAGGCTCGCTCTGCGGTGGCGGCGAAGCGCAGGTGGCACACGCCGCCGCCTCCGGCCGTCCTGGCAAGCCAGCGGTCCCCTCCTCGGCCAGGCAGCCGCGTGCCTCCGGCAGCCCAGCTCCGCTCTCCTGCCCCTGCCCGGGGACACGGCCGTCGCCTGCGCCGGGGAGCCCTGCCAGGAGCCGCCTGGAGGCAGCGCAGCCTGAGCCTGCAGCCGGGACCGGCCGCCCCCGGGGCCGTTTCCTCCGCGCAGGACCCCTCTCTCCGGACTGCCGGTCGGGAAGGGGAGGGCAGGGAGCAGCTCGCAACAGCATGGTGCAGGAAGAGGGGGCGAGAAACGCCGGATCCACCTGGCGCCGCGCAGGGTCACAGCAAGTCCAGGCCGGGCAGAAGCCGGCTGGGCACAGGGGCTGCGCGGCAGGGCTCCCGCGGCAGAGGACCTGCTCCCTGCTCCACCGCAGCAGGGAACCGAGCCCAGTTTCTCTCCAAGAAACAGGCTCCAGCCTCTCGCCCCCCACGCGCTGGGCTGGGAGTGCCCGCTCCGGCAGCGGGCCCACGGTGCCTGCCGGAGGCGAGGCGGGCACGGGGCGCTGCGCTCCCCTCCCGGCCGACGGCAGCTCCCTGCGTGCCGGGACCTGCCAGCCCTGGGACTGTGTCCCCACGCTGCGGGCGAGGGCAGCTGCAACCTTGCTTCATCCCCACCCGCCGGGGCGCAACCCTCCGCCGCCTGCCAAGGCGGCTCCCGCCGGGAGCAGCAACCAGGGGCTGATGTCACTCCGCAAGCAAGGGCAGGAATTGGCCCGGGCACCCAGCCCCGGGGACGGCCCAGCTCCGCCACAGGCCGCGAGCACGAGCCACCAGTTTGGTAAACCCCCGGGAGCCCCAGGGCTGCCCCGGCACGTCGTTGCCTCCGCTGCCCGCCTGCGCCCTTGGCAGGGAGCAGGGCACACGCAGGCGCTCTGCCCTTGCTTCCCGAGGAAGGGACACGCTCCAAGAAAGCGGAGGCGGTCAGCGTGGCTGCCGGGGACGCCGCGGCAGCGGGAGGAGGAAGGCGGGCTGGCCGAGGAGAGCTCAGCAGGGATGCGGGATCCTCGTAGGGACCGCTCCAGGCCGGAGGGGAAGGCGGCAGCGATGCCGGAGACGCCGGCAGGAACGCGGCTCTCCAGCCAGCCGTGGCCCTGCGCGGGAGGGGGCCCCCGCGATCAGATGCTGTGGCAGCAACACACACCTGGGAAAGCGGCTGAGAGCCCAGCTCCGGGACGAAGCGAGACCTCGCAGAGCCCCTCCGTCACAGCTCGCCTGGCGAGGGCGCAAAGGACCCCAGCGGGCCTGCAGGTGGAAAGGAGAGCCAGGGCCTCCGGATCGGACCCTGCCAGCCACAGCGGCACAGAGCCAGCACGGAGGTGTTTACCAAGGGCCTTGCACACCCACAGAGCTGAGCAAACAGCCCTGGCCGGGCCGGGGGCCCAGCAGCACCCGCACGTTTGCAAGGACACGTCCGCATCCCTAGGCAGGACAGCGCGGGGGCCGGCGTGCGCCACGGGGGCTGCGACCCCCGGGAGGAGCAGGGCTGCTATCRCACAAACCAGACCCGCGTGGGCTTCCACGGGGAGCAGCTCCGCAGAGCGGCGAGGCACAGCTCACCTGGCGCCGGGAAGGCCGTGCCAGGCGGCCGCGCTGCTCCGGGCACCGAGCCCACAAAGCTCGGGGCCAGAGGGAGCGAGCCTGTCCGCATGCGCTGGCAGGGAGACAGCTCCGCAAGGGAGCCCCGGAAAGGAGCCCCGAGGCCACCTGGCCGGCTGCAGGCAAGCGCTGCCTGCCATGCACCGAGCGGTGCCTCCACACAGGGCACCGTGCACCGCGTCTGCTGCCCTTGGGGAACATCCCAAAAGCCCCCGGAGGGCTGGGACGCAGGAGCAGTTGTCCTAAAGCACTGTGCACAGGCTTCACCCACTTTCACCAAGGCAGGGCCACGCTATTCGCGGAGCAGACCTGCCATCCTGCCGGAAAACCTCTTTTCCTCTCGCCCGCCTGCAGCCCGGCTCCCCGGAGAGGGCCGGGGCTTCCCTCTGTCCTCACCCGCACGCACGGTGCTTCCTGTTCCTCCTCTCCAGCCTCCTCAAGCGCTTGGCTCCAAACACCGTAATTAGCAGTGGGTGCAACGCGCGCTGTTATTGCACCGGCTGGGGAGGAGGGCGCCGGCAAGGGAGGCATGATTCACCCTGCCGCCCGCACGGCTCTTGGAGGGGCCGGATTCGGGAATGCGGGGAGCTGGTTCTTGCAGGGTGCGATCCCCCCGCGCACTCCGAGTTGCAACAGAGCCCGCCAGCGAGCTTTCCCCGGGGACCGGCACCGCTGCAGCCAGCCGGCGACTCCGGAGGTCAAGACGCGCTGGACCAGGTGGCAGCAGCCAAGTTAATTCCCGCAGGCAGGGAGCTCAGCCGGGACGTGCGGCCGAGTGGCCGAGCCACCGTGCGGACGGTGCCACGCGCGGCGGCGTCCCGGGGAAGCACCTTACGTAAGCACCCTCACGCAGGTATTCGGTCGGGCTCCCGGGCAACTCGGCGCAGCCCGCGGCGTTTGCAGGGGCACGGCTCCCTCCCGACGGCAGGACGCCCGCGGAGCCGCCCCACGCCAGCCGGTCCCCCAATCCCAGCGGGAGAGGGGACGGGGTCCCCGCAGCCACGCCAGCGCGTGGGCAAGGCGAGACCCCACACAAGAGCTGGCCGGACACCGGATCCCTCCGTGCCGGGCGCAGCAGGACAGAGCCCGAAACGGGGGCCGCCGCGGCGCACGTCACCGGCCACGACGCCCCCTTCGCCCCCGGCACCGGAGGGCACCCGGGGGGCGAGACCTTTGCTTTGGACGCTTCCCAGCGCAAACCTGGCGGAGAGAAGTGCTCCGGGGCTCGCGCAGGCCTAGAAGCAGCGGGAACCGGCAGAGCCGGGCAGGACGCGATGTGACACCCCGGGCCTGATCCTGATCCTGATCCTGCCCCGCGCCTAGCGCGGTACCGGAGCGCAGCGGCGCCGGCTGCGAGGAAAACGCCCCCCGCCCCGCGGCGCTGCCGCCGCCGTCCCCAGTGCCCGCGATCCCCCCCGGGGCCCCCGATCCCCGCCGGTGGCCCCAATCCCCGCCGGTGGCCCCCGGACGCCCCGCTCACCTGCTCGTTTGCGGGGGTTGCCGGCGGCGGGCCGCTGCCGG
>NW_020449418.1:8236786-8260742 GCF_003343035.1 Apteryx rowi | reverse complement strand
TGGGGCGGGCTGTGGCGCAGGGCATGGCCAGGAAGCTGTGGGTGGGCTGTGGCACAGAGCAGGGGCAGAGCCATGGGGCTGTGGGGCAGCACATGGGGCAGAGTTTGAAAATATGGTGCAGCACATGGGGCAGAGCATGATTATGGCTATAGGGCAGGGCATGGCCTATGGGGCAGAGCATGGAAGTGTGGGGTGGGACAGGGAAGGTCACGGCTATGGAGCTGTGGGGCAAAGCATGGGACTGCGGGCAAGGTATGGGGGTGTAGGTATGGGACGGTGGGGCGGGGCAAGGCTGTGGGGCTGGGCTGGGGCAGGGCAGATAGTGGGGCATACCCATGGAGCTGTGGGACAGGGAGTGGATGTGTGGGCATGGCCAGATGAACCTGGGGCTGTAGGGGAGATGGGGCAGGGCATGGGCTGTAGCCATGGGGCAAGGTATAGGAGTTTGGGGCCAGGCACTGGGTATTGGACATGGCCATGGGGCAGGGTGGGATTGTGGGGGGAAGTCTGGCATTGGGATGGTCATGGGGTAGAGCAGGGCATGGGGGATAGGATGCTGCTGTGGGGAATGGAACACAGGGATCCGTGGGGTGGTGCTGGGCAGAGAAAGTGCCATGGGACGTGGCAGTGGGAACAGGGGGGCTGTGGGGTATGGGACAGTGCTGCAGGGTGAAAACTAGTCAAAAAATGGGGTGGGGGCCTGAATTTGGGGGTGAGGAACAGCTGTGAGATGGGTGTTGATGGGGGCCCAAGGGATTAGGGACCGTGGGGTAGATGTGAGGCAGCAGTGAGAACAGGGGGCTCTAGGGGTGAGGTAGACACAGATGCTGGGCAGATGCAGGGCTGTTCGGAGCTGGGGTGAATGCAGAGTTACATGGTCTGTGAGGTGGATCAGGATTTTGGAGGACTGGCCTACAACATGGGCTGGGATTGAAGATGTTGGCTACCGGTGGTGCCGGGGGGCTGGCCGGGAGCGGTGAGTGGGACTTTGGGGCAGGGGGATGCAGTGTGGGGATGTGTGAGGCTGTAAGCTGTGGCACCGGAGGAGTGGGGAGCTGCAGGAGGGTCCTGGGTACGGCTGGCCAGGAGGTGGAGGTTGACTGCCTGCAGGAAGGAAGCCCCTGGCCTTGCCTTTGGGAGAAAGCTGCTGTGCTGCCTTCCCCTGTCCCTGGTTCTGGGGCTCTGGCTCTGGCTGCCCTTTCTGTGGTTTCTCCTTCTTCCTGACAGGGTTTGAGGCGTTTGGTTTCCTTGGATAATTGGTCTTTCCTCTTGGAGCAGCAATTTGGTGACTTCGTTACATTAGGGAATTTGCAGCTTCAGGAATGTGGCTTTTTAAGGATAAGGCAGAGCATTCGTGTTTCTAGGCAGTGGCTTCTGCATGTTTGGAAAGGATTTGAGAGAGCAGAGAAGGACTACATGGGCTATGTTATACAGCGGGGTAGCTTACAGAGCCTTCCCAAGACTGAGGGATTGTAAACTGTTCAGTGGGATCTTGGTGATGAGATGAGCTGGCAAAACTGGCAGATAACCTAGTGGTCCATGTAATGCACAGTGAAGAAGACGCCAAGGAAATTTGGAGGAATTCACTAAACTATGTGACATTCAAGACGTTGCGAAAGAGTTGCACCAAGCCTCCAACATGTTTGCGGTAGACGGCGGGGGGAAAAGATATCCTTACAATTGCTCTTGTCATCTGTGGTTGTGTTACAGAAGTGCCACGAGAAGGCTTTGTCTCTTCAAAGACATACAAAGCAATGAGCTGCTCCCCACCAGCTCTCATCAGCCGTACGGCACTTGTGACAAACCTGCCTTGACAAGCGAGCGAGCCAGCGAGTGTCCTTTGGCCCCTCTGACCTTTCATAGAATCATACATCAGAAAATATTAAATTGCATCACATCTCCTTGAGCAAAAGGGGAGGTTTTTCTAACCTTGTGGCCTTTGTGCGATTGTTGGAAGAAACATGTTGAGCTTCTCGCATGTGTTGCTGAGTACTAAATTAACTGTAACTCGGCAAGTGGAAGACTTCAGTGCTGGTACAGGCAGCTCGGACTGCACAGGTCAGTGGGTGTCAGAAGAAGGCTGAACTCGTTTTTATTAAAAAATGAGGAGAGAGGGATGCTGCTGTTACAGAAATCCATCACAAGCTCACCATGAATACTGTGTTCGCGTTTTAAGGGAGTGGGGGAGATGGGCTAAAATGGAAAGTGTGCAGAAATGATTAATGTCTGGAAAGATACCATGCGAAAGCAGGGAGGAGGTGTCAGAAAAGGGAGCAGATGGATTCCGAGTAATGATACAGCAAAGGTAAAGCACTTGCTTCAGTTTAGCCTCTCAAACTGCAGGAACACCAGAGTGGAAAGGCAGCTCCTCCTGATGAAGGGAATACTGGCATTCAGGAAGCATAATTAACCTTGGGAACTTGCTGCTGCCGGATGCGGAGGCAGAAGTTTCACAGGCTGACTACTGTGCTTGCAGCGCTGCTGAGGCAGGTCCAATTATAGCTGTGCTTGCATTTAAGCCACGGTCTCCACACAAGGCAGCGCTTGCAGGTAATGCTGCCGGAGCTCGTGGGGCTGCTTCACGCAAGGYGAAGCCAGTCAAACCTCCACGTCTCTGAGAGGAGAGCGCGTTCTCAGGGGTAGGCTGGAGCAGAGCAAAGGGGTTCCTAACCGCAGGGAGCATCAATAGTTGATTGTGGTTAGATCACTACACTTCAGCCCTTTCCTGTTGATCAGGAAACCAGCCGTTCTGGGTAGATGTTGCTTTCAGTCTTTGAAAACGCAGAGAGGCCAGGTGGGTGGGTGCGGAGAAGTTATTTGTCTCAGACCTTCTGCACAGTGGTTCAGGAAGGAGGCACGAAGGCTTTTTGTAAGCTCGCCGAAGCCGTACTCTGGGAGCAAGGTGTTGGTATCCTAGAAGCGAAGGAGGCTGAAGGAGCTGTCTCGGCAGTCTGCTGTGCATCGTGCCAGTGCACAACACCCGCTTGCCATTGCACTTCTGTTTTCCTGCAAGAAACTTCATCAGCACCTTACAGCTGTCGCCTGTGGCACCCCCTCTTTGGCCTGGGCCTGTCGATTCTGTGGCCTGCCGGCCTCCTCTTTTTCCTCGTGGCTCACCTCGCTTGTCAGGCACCAGTTCTGTCCCTCGGTCCAGGCTCCCTCTCTCTGTTATGCCAAGTGGGACTGAAGCCCTGTCTCTGGAGCCGGGGCTGCCTGCTGTCAGAAAACATTGCCATAATTTCTTCCACCCCCAGAGACCTCTCTCTAATGAACTGCAGGACTTAATATTGAAATTAACTGCTTTAGAAGGCTCCAATAAATGTTTGCAACAGCAGGAGACACTAGCTGAGACAAGGCCTGGGAAAGCCCCAAACTGAAACCTTTAGGCTTCTCAGTGTGGGGGTCTGCCAGTCATGTAGGCTAGACTTCAGCAGGACACGGGAACAAATAGGGCCCTCCAGAGTGCCCAGAAATGCTCCTGGGCAAAGACAGTGGATCTCAGTGCTTTTTTGTGGAGAAAAGCTGTTTTACCCAGGTCGGGGGCAGGGGGTGTTGCTTGTTTCCCAGCAATGTCCCTTGTCATCTGTGAGTCGGAGGTTAGCAGGCCCAGGGTAACGCAGTCCCTTGCCTCCCACCCCACATCTGCCCACAGGGCACCTGCAGAGCTTTCATACTGAGCGGGTGTCACGTCAGCTGTGGGCGGCAGGAGTGGAGAACCTGCCTTCCTGCCAAAGCTCCTGTAGGATGCAGCAGGTCCTTGCCAAAGCCTCTTGAGGAGTGACTCTTTCCCCAATTCGGTTACAGGAAAATTGAGGCATTAGGTGAGTGAAGCAACCTGGTTGGGGTGTCTGAATCAGAGCTCACAATAACCTGCCACTGCTGTGTCTTACTCTGACCACAAAACCATATTTCTTCCTTCTCTCCATCTTGCAGCGAGTTTCTGCAGGTGTCACTTAGTGCAGCATGGAGATGGAGGAGCCAAGAGGGAAAGTTGGGTGTTTGTTAGTGTCTGGGCTGTTTGGCCAGGCCACTACCTGTTAAGACTGGATTTCTGTTCTCCCTTGGGGAGCACCTGGGAGGTTGCCCTCGGCCTCCTCCTGGTTTGCCCACATTAGAGAAGTGCTTTCTGGTGCCTTGGCAAAGCAGAGCGCAGTGAAGCTGCTTCTCTCGGGAGCAGCACGTCAGTGACAGATGCAACCAGGCCGCCGCAGTGGCCACAGGGGGAAGGCACAGGCAAAGCACAGGAAAATTCACCCCTCAGCTCTGATCCAGAAGTCTCAATCCCAGAGGTGTTCACAGGAAGGGCTGGAGGTAGCTCCATCCCTGAGTGCACATAGCTCTGACTGCGCTGAAGGAGGTGCTGGCCACCAGACCAGCCTTTCCTACAGTGGCTCTGGGGCACTTCCCGTGTCTCCAGCACTCTGCCTAAGCGCCGGTCTGGGAGTCTTTGGTTCATTCTCTTAATCATTCTCTTTCTCCAGGGGTTAAAGATGGAAGCTGGACTGTACTGCAGCTTGTGGAAGCTCTGGGGTAAGAAAAGCTTTGCACATGTTTTGCATCAYGTAAGGGTATTGCAGGGGAGAGTCCCACAAGGCGGGTTTGTGAGAAGGAAACGTGCATGGTAACAACTCATCCAGGATGAGCTAAAGCTAACTCCAGCGTTTGGGCAGACGTGCTGCAGCACACAGGCCTGCAAAGGTGTTGTCCACTCACAGCACTGGGGCTGAGCTGTGCTTTGTCCTCTCAGAATTCAAGAGCCATTTGGAAAGGGCAGGGCCAGACCAGGCCTTGAGGCTCCCCCAGGACTGAGGAGAGGTGTCGTGGCAGGCAGTGAGCCGCAGGGCACATCTCAGTTGGGGCTGTCCCTAGCAGGAGCTGCCTGAGTACACAGCTGCGCACCTCCATGTCGTGTTATTGGCTTTTGTCTGTGAGCTCTTGTGGCCTGGGACTTGGGGCGGCTTGTTTCTCCCAAGCTGGGGGCTGGGGCTGGCTCTTTGTATGGTGCTGTTGTCTAAGGCTTTGCCCTTTTTCAGACTTTTTGATCTTGGGAGCCTGAGTTTGGGGTGTAGAGCGTGGTGCGAGAGCTTTTTCTTTGGTCTGACTTGAGAAGAGGCTTATTTCCTCTGGATTTATGGTTTCATGGCTCTGGGGCCAGACACATGCTTGCAGCAAAGTCAGGATAGGAGGAATCTGCTCCTGTCCTGCAGTCAGGAGGGATAATGCCAGCAGGGGACCGAAGTCGGGCAGGACTATGCCACCGGCCCCCTTCATTTTGGGTTTGCTCGGGGTGCATTTCCTGCTCAAGTGTCCCTGCTCACAAGAGGCCTTTTGGGTTTCCATCATGGTTGGCTAGGTCTTGTCTGGAGAACACAGATCCTCGGACGCGAGGGCGAGGCMTCCAGCTGCTGTCGCAAGTCCTGCTCCAGTGTTACTCCCTGCTCCAGGAGAAGGAAGGTAAGGGCTGCACTGGGCCCTTGGGTCGGGGAAAAGTCTGTGCCCTGAGAGGGTCCATCCTCCACTTGACAAAGTGATTGATTTAGTACCGTGACCGTCTCAAGGGTCAAAGTTCAAAGAGGATGTGGTGACTCACACCGCAGCCTTTTTGCTACCCTCACAACATAATTTGGGTCACTACGTGAATGAGCCAGAGCCCTGGAGTGGCAGCTGGTGCCCCCAGCAGTGTGTGGGTGTTGTGTGCCCAGGCGTGCTCAGTGGCACGTGGAAGGCTGGGGGACATATCTGCATGTCAAAATTCTTGGGTGGTGATTCACTGCAGGAAAGCCATCGTTCGCAAAGCAAGTCACACCGCAGTCCTGGTGCCTGCCCACATTTACTCTGGGAGGGTCCCTGTGGCCTGGAGAGGTCAGAGATAAGTGTAAGGATGATGGTGGAGTGGAGGACCTGGGGGGAAGGAGGAAGATGCTCCATTCAGGGAGGCAAGGAGAAGGTTTGGCTGTGTTAAATGCTGCATAGTTGCTGGCTGGCAGCGGGGGAAGCCAGTAAGTGCCACCAAACTTTGACCTGGAGCAGGGGGCCTTGCTGTTGGGTAGCTGAACCTGTGCCAGCAGGGCAGGGGGGACACAGCAAGAGGTGAGGTGGAAGAAGGGAAGGGCAGAGGTGAAAGGCTCTCAGGCGTTGGCCTTTGGCTCCGTATGAGGCTCAGGCTGGTGTCAGGCAGGGCTGAGAGCAGCTGTGCAAAGAGAGATGCACACAGAGCTACTGGTGTAACTGGAGTCAGTTGTAATGACAGTGACGGGGACTGGGGTGCTCTGTCGGGATGGACAGAGGTGGTAAGGCTCGGTGGGGAGGCCTGGCCAAGTCACCAGGAGCTCTGGAGGAGGGTGGGCAGAGCCAGCCCTCTGGGAGGGCACGGGCAGCTGCTGTGACACCCCCCCGCTGGCCTGTCTCCCTTCATGGCCCTCCTCACACAGTTTATTTCTCAAGCACCGCTGCGTCAGGCTGCCTCCTGGGGGGGTGATTTCGGCAGCAGCTGTGGGCACAGGATGCCGCCAGCCGGCTCTTCCAGTCTGCTTCCTGCTGCCGCTCCCCAGGCCCCCAGTGTGCAGGCGCCCATGGTTGTGACTCAGGGCCCAGGAACGTGTTGTGGAGCCAAACGCGAGGAACCCAGGGCTCCTGTTCCGGCCCTGCRCCCCACCCCACAACCTCCTCCAGTCCCTCTGCTGAGCAGGCCTCTGCCGGTTCCCTGCCAATGTCTGCACCCACATGTCCAGGCAGGCCAGGGCAGACACCTCCCTGCTAGCTCCAGCGTCTCTGCAGTGGCCAGAGGTGGGTGCTGCCCCGCTGTGGTCAGATATGGGTCATTCACAGGGGAAGGGAGAAGGCGTCAGAGCCAGGTGGGTGCACCAAACAGTGGCAGAAGCTTGGTCACGTTCATCCCTGCGAGGTTTGCTTGCTGTTCAACCTGCAGCTGCTTTTGGCAGAGCTGGGGCTGGTGCTGAGTTTCCGGGGCCTAACACACTTCGGTGTCTGTTTCTGGCAGTGCTGCATCTGGTCCTGTTCTATGAGAACCGGCTGCAAGACCATCACCTCGTGATCCCCTCGGTGCTCCAGGGACTCAGAGCGCTGGTGAGCTCGCGTCCTCCAAGCCCGCAGCTGCAAGGACGTGCTCCAGAGTGGGGCTGGGGAGGTGCAACACCTGCGTGCAGGCTGGAGCAGTGTGTCAAGCAGAGCCCAGCTGGGCTATCAGCTCCTGCCCAGTTACATTGCCCTGTCTCCTCTGCTCCTGCTGTGTCCCTTGCAACGGGGCAGGGGAGTTGACACTGCCTTGATTTTCTGTCCCATGCTGGTATTGGGGCAAGAACTCACTGAGCACCATGGGGAGCAGACTAGATCCTCCCCACTACATGCAGGGGCTGGCCTTTCCCAGCAGGAGATGGAGGTCTCATCTTGTCCTGTTAGTGAGGGTGACAAGCTCTTCCCGGGGTCTTGGGAGGATCCGGCAGTGCTAGAGGTGGCTGCTGTACAGAGGGCAGGAGCTCTGGGCTGTTGTCCTGGTTTCTATTCTTACTTTGCTTTACCTGCCCACAGAGCATGTGTGAGGTGCTGGCCCCGGGGCTAGCGGTGTCTGTGCTCAAAGCCATCTTCCAGGAGGTACATGTGCAGGTGAGCAATGTGATTTCCCCCTGCTCCTGTCCCTGTTCTCTGCGTGTCTGGGGATGGCCTGCCTGCCCTGAGGACTGAGCTCTTGTCAATCAGTACCAGTGCAGCGCCCCCAGGGACGCTTGGAGACAGCGTGGCTCACTGCAAAGGCAAAAGGCACCTGATCATATTTGGCCCTTGCCCTCTCTTCTCTCACCCCTGGGGGAATTAACTTTCTTCAGGCCCTTTCTTTCAGGCAACATGTGTGGCCCTGGCATGATTTGGATTGTGTATACATGCGGTTGTGTTCAGGTGCAATCGCACAAGCCTGTGCACGCTTTGCACATGGTAAATGGGATCTGTGTGGCAGGAAGCAGCAGCTGAGCTGCTGGCAGTCCTGCCTGCTGCTCAAGGGCATGTGTGTGCCCTTGGGTGATGTGTAGCAATGCTGCAATGTGTGGAGGCTTGTTCTAATTGTTTTGCTTCTCCCTGCAGTCCCTGCTGCAGCTGGACCGTCACACAGTCTACAGCATCATCACCAACTTCATGGGCACCAGGGAGGAAGGTGAGGGGGCTGAGGCCAGAACCATCTGGAGCTGGTCAGGCTAGGAAAATGGCTCACTTTTTCCTGCTCAGGGCAGGGGGTTGTGTGGCACTGCTCGGGAAGAGCTGGAAGGGCTCTTGAGCTGGGGAAGCAGGGCTGATTTCACTGTCATGTTGGTGAGGTCTGGAGTTCTGCAGCCCTTCCTGCTCACACTCCTTCCTTCTGCAGAGCTGAAGAGCCTGGGCGCTGACTTCACCTTCGGCTTCATCCAGGTGATGGACGGGGAGAAGGATCCCCGCAACCTGCTGGTGGCCTTCCAGATCGTGCGTGATCTCATTGTCAAGAACTACGCCCTGGGTGAGCCTGCACCTGCCATGTGGAGCTGATGAAGGGACATGTCACTTTTCTTCCTGCTGTCAGAGGGGTGGCCCTTGGGCCCAAGCAGGGCTGGGGTTGTCCCTGACATGATTTGGGAGCTGCAGAGCCAGCCTGTGGCTGGTGCTGAGCACAGATGCTGTGCCCCTCTTCCCCAACATGTCTGCTCACATGCTTTGTCCTCTCCCTGCAGGTCCCTTTGTGGAGGAGCTGTTTGAAGTGACGTCCTGCTACTTCCCCATTGACTTTACTCCAGTGAGTGAGTCTGCCCCTCCCATAGACTATTCCTTTTCCTAGTGTTTTTTCATGGTGTTGTGTCCCCTCCACGGAATGGGAGGAGAGGGTGGGCAAGAGGCTTGGCTGGGCAGTGCCGTGCTGCAAGCCGTGGTATCCAGGCCGGCAGGCCCATGCCAGGCTATCTCTGGTGACCAGCATTGCTGCTGCCCTGCTGGAGATGAGGTGGTGCAGCCTCAGCCGATGGCTGTGTTAGGAGGTTTCCTAACAGGTTGCCTGCTCTCTGTGCTCCCCTTCCAGCCCCCCAACGACCCTCATGGCATCCAGAGAGAAGACCTGATCCTGAGCCTCCGGGCCGTACTGGCCTCCACACCCCAGTTTGCTGAGGTAGGTGGCTCCTTGGTGACTCTCGGGCACCCGGCTGTTTCTTGAGCACAGGCTGCATTTCATAGTGCTGCAGCTCCCTGTGTGACTCCATGGGAAGGGAACTGCTGGGACAAGGGACAGGGAATCTGCGCAAGGGCAGCCCTGTCTCCTGCTGGCAGTCCCCGGGTCCCGCCTATCCCTGGGGCTGGGCATAGGGAGGGTGCTGGTACTGGCACCCTGGGAAGAGGCTGCCTGTTGCAGGTATCCCCCCTCTTCAGATCTCCTGGAAGAGGCTGAGCGTGCAGCTCCCATGGGGCCACAGATGTGTGTGTTAAGGTGGTGCAATGGGTAGGATGAGTCTAACTGCCTCTCTCTGCAGTTCCTGCTCCCTCTGCTCATCGAGAAGATGGACTCAGACCTGCAAAGTGCCAAGCTCGACTCCCTGCAGACCCTGGTAAGGAAGAATCCCCTTCTCCCTTCAGTCCATAGCTGGCCTGGCCTGCCAGGAGGGAGCAGCATCCAGCCACCTCCAAGTCCCTCTCCAGTCTCTGCAAGTCAATAACTCTCCCTTACAGAACCTGGTCCATAGTTTTCAGAATCCTTCTTTGGCTTGTATCACTCCTTCCTCTTCCTCTCTCCCTTGTGTGGTTCATGCAGCCCTGTGTGGGCCTGCTGGGGTGGGCAGTGTCCTTGCTCTGTGTCCTCCCTGTAGTAGCTTCCCTCTGATGCTTGCTCCTGGCTCCCTCCTGCAGGCAGCCTGCTGTGCCATCTACGGGCAGAAGGAGCTGCAGGAATTCCTCCCCAGCCTCTGGTCGTCCCTGCGCAGGGAGGTGAGCACTGCGGGGCCCCCAGCAAATCCTGCAGCACCGTCAGGCTCCTGCTGGGCAGGAGTTTGCAGCCAGACCAGGAAGGCCCCGTATCTCCCAGCAGCCCTCACCCGCGGCCTTGGACAGCCCCGGCTGAAATGTGGGGACAGGCCACCCCTACCGGAGCGTCCCTGGGGCTCGCTGGGTGTGCCATACTGCATGGTCAAAGCATGCTGGAAGTGAGGCTGGAGCCCGAGCCCTTCAGCCCACACTTGCAGTGTGAAGCTTGCAGTTGGGGTCCGCACCGAGCTCAGCTCATCCTACGACCTCTCCTGCAGGTGTTCCAGACGGCGAGCGAGAAGGTCGAGGCAGAGTGCCTGGCCGCGCTGCACGCTCTCTCTGCCTGCCTCTCCCGCTCCGTGCTCAGCTCCGATACCGAGGACCTCCTTGACTCCTTCCTCAGCAGTGTCCTGCAAGGTAGCCAGCAGAGATACCTACCCTGCCCCGAGCAGCTGGGCTTGCTGGACAGGGCCTGGCATTGCCAGGCCTGCAGGCATCCTCCTAGCCAGAGGGGATCTGCCCTCCTGTTCTCTTCAAAACTTTTTCTTTTCTAGCTCTTGCAGCCAGTGTTGGCTTCCCCGAGGGAATTAGCTGCCGGAGGGAGGAGAGGGGGGCACAGTAGGAAATACCTATTGGATTGAGTTGCTTCCCTCTCTGCTGGGATTGGGGTGTCCAAGGCTGCGCCGTGGCCCTTGGAGCTGAGGGAGGCAGCTCCGTTAAGGAGGCTGGGCTGCAGCTTAGAGCCGTGGTACCCCAGGGCTCTGCAGCACGTCCCAGCCCAGATATCTGCTGTGTCCCTGCACTCAAGGCAGAGGCAGCTCTGCGGGTGTGGCTGACACCCAGCGTATCTCAGATTGCAGGCACCATCTGTGCGAGCCCGACATGAAGCTGGTGTGGCCGAGTGCCAAGCTCCTGCAGGCAGCAGCGGGTGCCTCCCTCCGCACCTGCCACCGCATCACCCGCAGCGTCRTGCCCCTGCTGCTGGAGCAGTACACCAAGCACCCGCAGGTGAGGGGCACCCTGGGGTCTGCCATCACACGCAGCAAGGCTGAGTGTGGCTGGTGGTTCTGCGTGGTGTGGTGGGAGTAGGCACTGGTGGAGTGGGTCACTGGTCAGAGTGGGTGTCCTTCCCTGTTTGTGGGTGGGGACCCCCTGGGAACCCTCTGACCTCGCAGCACTGGACTGAGACATAGCAGTGTCCAGCAGTGATAGTGATCTGGGTTACACTTTTGTGCCCCTGCAGAGCAGCCAGAGGAGGACAATCCTGGAAATGCTGCTCGGCTTCCTGGAGTTGCAGCAGAAGTGGGGACATGTGGAAGAAGGTGAGGTTTGCTGGTCCCTCTGGAGCCATCCATGTCTCAGGGGTTCTGGCACTGCCCTCACCTTCTCCTATGCTGGCAGAGAAGGAAAGCTCCCTGACTTGTACAGCTGCCTGTACAAACCGCCAGCCGTCTCCCAGGGATCTTGCATGCTTGGGTGTGGACCAGCAGGGCCCCAGAAAGGGCCTGTGAGGTGCTGTGGTAGTGGCTGTGCTATGACAGCCCAGCGCGGGCAGTGACTCGGTGCCTCTGTCTCCAGATGAGAGTGCTCTGCTGTCGCTCCGAGCCCCAGTCTGCTCTGTGGTGTTCTCGGCGATGACGGACCCCAGCGTGCAGCTGCAGTTGGTGGGGATCAGGGTGCTGACTGTCCTGGGCTCACTGCAAGGTTGGTGTCTTGCTTCCCCTGGGGGTCAAAGGGAGGTGTCACCCCATTCTGGGAGACGTGGTAGCACGTGGCTGATGGGTGACACCTGGCCTGCTGCGCTGGGGGGTGGTCAGATCCAGTGCCATGTGTGGCTGTGCAGGAGAAGTGGTGGCACTTCCTAGCTAGGCCACGAGTTCCAGGGACACTTGGTCTCTCTCTTGCCTGTTCACACTGGGCAGCCTGTATCTCTGGAGTTTGGCATCCTTCTGCATTGCTAATAACCTTGATACGAGGGAAGGATGCTGGCCAGGACACCAGCATCTTTGCCTTTGGCCAAGGGTGGGTTTCCTCTCTATGGCTGTTGTTCCAGGCTTCCTGTCTCCTCCTGACCTGGAGCTGGTTGTGGATCACCTCCTACGGCTCATTCTGCACGAGGAGGATTCCCAGAGCAGGTGAGGGGCTGGCTGGAGCCATTCCAGTCACCTGTGCTATGGGAAGAGGAAAAAAAACTGGCTTTGCTGCAGAGAGGGGCTGTAATCTGGGTGAAGGCACAGGAGCTGTCTGAGCTAAAAGACCACCTGGGTATAAGAGCCATGGGATAAACTGGGCAATTTCTGGGCTGGAAATTGGAAAGCCTGGGCCTGTCAAAGCAGGGGCTCTGCTTCACCTCCCAGCAGGGTGAACAGGGCAGATTGCTGAGAAATGGGTTTTTGGAGACACCTTCTAGCCCAGGTCTCTGCAGCCTGTGTACAAGGAGCCCAGGGTTTGAAGCACTTACCTCCCCTCTCCCGTTCTCTTCCCACCTTGCAGTGAGGCAGCGATGGAGGCGGCTGGATCCCTGGCCCCCATCTATCCRCAGATTTTCTCTGGGCGCATGGTACCAAGGCTTGGAGAGGAGCTGCAGTCAGGTAGGGGCTGGTGGCCGTAGGGAAGAGAATGACTGCTGGTATTGGGGTGAAGCCCTGTCCCATCCCTGGTCGGCTCCTACCAGGCAGTGAGGCTGTGCCACACCGGGTGGGTCCATGGCTCCTTTCACTGGGGGATTCAGCACAGGCCCCGTGGTGCTGGCACAGGGAAGGCTGTGCTGGGGGCTGGCAACCAGCCCGCACCGCTGGGATCACCCGTGCGGGGAGGAGCTGCCGAGCCACACACCAGGCAGGGTCCCTTTGGCTTGGAATGGGCTGGTTCTGCTGGGCTGCTTCACCCCATCCAACCTGACGTGGTCTGGGCCCTGACTGCCCTTGGGCTGGAGGGCCCGGGGCTCCCCGCAACACCCCTCTGAGGTGTGTGTCCTGTCCAGAGCGGGAGGAGGAAGGCTCCCGTGCCCTGCGCTCCCTGCAGCAGCGCTGCCTGCAGGCCCTGGCAGCTGTGTCCACGCACACCAGCATCGTGAGGGAGACCATCCCCGTTCTGCTGCAGCATCTCCGGCGGGTGCAGAAAGGTAACGCAGCCCATGGTGGGCAGCTGCACGCAGCACTTCTGGGCAGGAGCTGCCTCTCTCGCAGGGGATGGGCTGAAAGGGGGGCTGGGAAAGCAAGGAGGTGGGGTTGACACTGGCAGCCCAGGGCTGGGCTGTGAATCCCACTGGTGGAGGGTGAGGAGGGCGGGCTGCATCGCCCTGGGCTCAGACATGGCCTGTAAATGGCAGCATGAACTTGGGTGCTGCTGGTGTGCTGCCCCCGGGATGGGGTGGGGTGCAGTGGCTAATGTGACGGTGACTGTGCCCTGCAGGGAGCGAGGCCGGGAATGCCCAGGACGTGGTCTCTGTGTGCCAGAGCCTCCACCGTGTGGCCCTGCAGTGCCAGCAGGATGCGGAGAGTTGCTGGTACTACCACCAAACAGTGGTGCCCTGCCTGCTGGCCATGGCTGTGCAGGCTGCCATGCAAGGTAGGTGTAGGGCTGGAGCAAGAGAGGGGTCAAGGGGCAGCTCCCCAGGCTCTGTGGGGTCCTGGGAGCCCCTTTGGGGTCCCAGACCCTGCAGCTAGCACTGCTGCTGCTGTCACCCTCTGGCAAACGCAGGCACTGTGGGGCCCCAGCGCCCTACTGGCAGGGCCAGAGCTGCGGCACCCCACGGCCAGCGTGGGTCACTGGCCTATGCTGCCTGGTCGCGCTGGATGGCTGTGGCAGGCTCCAACATGTCCCTTTTCATCCCGCTGTCTGCAGAGAGCACCCACCCGCTGCAGGGCAAGGCGTTGCTAGAGGAGGAGGCCCTGGCTGCCATGGTCCCCGTCATCAGCGCCGCCAGCACTCATCTGAGCCCTGAGTGAGTGATGCTGGTGCGGGCCACTGGGATGCTGGGCCCAGCATCCCCTTATGGGGAGGGGCACGCTGCATCCCCCTCCACTGCTGTTTGTTCAGGGAGATCCYGTGCCACCGGGGAGGTACCCAAGAGCTCTCTGGTGACGCTCCCAGAGCAGCACATTGCGATGTCTCCTTTCTCCTAGACTGGCTGCCCAGAGTGTGTCCCAYGTGGTGCCTCTCTTCCTGGATGGAGAGGTCTCCTTCCTGCCCCAGAACAGTTTTCCTTGCTCCTTCCAGCCCTTTGAGGTGCGTGGGGTGCTTGAGGATGAGGTGCCTGAGCAGAGGCAGGGGATGAGACTGTGGGCGCAGGGGGAAGCAACTGCCAGCAAGGACTATGATGATGTGGATGCTGTTCTTCTCCCACAGGGTGGGGAGCGCTTGGAAGCACAGAGACGCCTTGTTGCTCTCCTCATGGCCTTTGTCTGCTCCTTGCCCCGCAATGTAAGTTGGGGGAAACAGGGTGGAGGGGCTGTGGCCAATGGTCCTGCCCAGGACGGTGGATTAAGCAAGCTCTACGGGGAGAGGAAGGGAGCAGTCGTGGCCCCCAGGCTGTAACAGGCTGTGGATCTCTTTCAGGTGGTGATCCCTCAGCAGGAAAGGCTGCTCCGGGAGCTGCTAGCACTGAGCTGCTCCTGCAACTGCCCCTTCACGGCCACCACAGCAGCCAAGTGCTTTGCAGGGCTGGTGAACAAGCACCCGGCGGGTAAGAGAACTGGCCAGGCTGCTGTGGGTCCCTGCGCAGTGCTGCTGGGGGGGTGATCAGCCGGTCTCCTCTGTGTCCCCAGGGCAGCAGCTGGATGAGATCCTGCAGCTGGCAGTGAACAGGATGGAGCCCGGTCTTGCAGAGGGGCCCCACCGAACACAGGCGCTCACCCTGCTGCTCTGGGTAAAGCCTGCCCCGGGTGCTGGAGGAGGGGGGAGCCGGGGGGCAGCCCCATGTTGACTCTGCTCTGCTTGCACAGGTGACCAAAGCCCTAGTGCTGCGCTACCACCCCCTGAGCTCCCGCCTGACAGACAAGGTAAGCTGTATGTGGGGCTGGGTGCTCTCGGAGGAGCCTACGCTCTTCCCCCACAGCTGGGTGGGAACCCCTGGCACCACAACGCATCATCTCAGGCCTCTCTCCCTCACAGCTGCTGGGCCTGCTGGGTGACGCGGAGCTGGGCCCTGTCGCAGCCGATGGCTTCTCCCTGCTCATGGCCGACTCCCCGGACGTGCTGCACAAGGGCTGCCACGCCGACGTGCGCATCATGTTCCGCCAGCGCTTCTTCACCGACAACGTGCCCAAGCTGGTGCAGGGCTTCCACGGGGCTGGCCCCGGTGAGCGGCCGCCCCTCGGCCCCAGCCTGGCCTGCGGGGCTGGGCTCGCCACCCGGTGCCCCCCTTATCTAGGGGGTCTGTGCTGGGATCCCCTTCTTCCCTTGCTGCCTGTAACCACCTCTGCTCTCCACAGACGTGAAGGCCAACTACCTGAAGGGCCTGTCCCATGTGCTCAACCATCTCCCCAAACCCGTGCTGGTGACAGAGCTGCCCACGGTGAGTGCTGGCCTGGCTGGGGGGGCGGTGACAGTGGAGAGCACACGGCTGGAGGACTTGTGTCTCCTGTGTCCTCCCCAGCTCCTCTCCCTGCTGCTCGAGGCCTTGTCCTGCTCAGACCGCGTGGTGCAGCTCTCCACACTGAGCTGCCTCCAGCCGCTGCTGCTTGAAGCCCCCCAGATCATGAGCCTGCATGTCGACACACTGGTCACCAAGTTCCTCAGCCTTGCCTCCAGCCCCACAATGGTGCGTGCGCCCCGTCTCCTCTGCCCCATGCACCCCACTCCTCTGCCTCGCACCCCTCCGCTGCCGCTCACTCCTGTCTGTTCCAGGCTGTCCGCATCGCTGCCCTGCGCTGTGCCCACGCACTCACCAGCCTGCCCACCACCGTGGTAAGTTCTTCACCACAGCTTGCTGCTTGCCCCTGGGCGGAGGGTCCCRAAGGGTCCCAGCCCTCCTCCTGGGGGGCAGGCAGCACCCCAGCTTTCTCAGTAACAGCGGTCTCTGTCCCACAGCTGCTCCCGTACAAGGCGCGGGTCATCCGGGCGCTGGCCAAGCCCTTGGATGACAAGAAGAGGCTGGTGCGGAAGGAGGCGGTGGCAGCACGGGGGGAGTGGTGAGTGTGTGTTGTTGTAGCCATGGGGGAGCCAGAGGGTTGGGGACGTGGCTGATGGCACCATCTCTGTCCCCACAGGTTCCTGCTGGGGAGCCCGGGCAGGTGAGCACCCTGCACCCCCTCCCCGTGCTGACCGACAATCTAACCAGGACCCCGCTGACCTGCCAAGCCCTTTGACTGCTGCCGCAGCCAGACCCAGCCTCCGTCGGAGCCCAGTACTGCCGGGGCTGGAGCGTGGGGCCAGCGGGCAGCACCCCTCACTGCGGCACCGTCCCGGCACCCCCCGCTCTTCCCTGCGCTGCAGGGGGGAAGAAGCTGCGCTGCTTGCGGCCTGCCCAGCCCCTGCTGCAGCCAGGGACAGTGATGGACAGACTCGCCACATGTGTGTGGAGAGGGCAGGCCTGTGCCCACCTGTACAGTGTGGCAACTCGCGTGCGAGAAGAATAAACACACCCGTTTTGGTAATGCTGTGGGACTCTCACTGCAGTCCAGGCTGCTCTTGCATCTGTGACATAGCCCTGCCCTGCTGGGCCTTGCTTTTCCATTGCCCCTACTACCAGGGCGGTAGCAGGCCCTCAGCTGGTGAAGGGCTTTGCTCCCCCTTGTGCTAATCCAAGCGGAAGACAGGATCGCCTGGGGCAGGGGTGCTTCTGTAGCTAAAGGTGCTGGTTACAGGCTCCTGCTCCCCTCCACCCTGGTTGAGGAAGTTATGGGGGCCTTCTCCTCCCTTGCCCCCAGGAGGTTGTGTCTCCCTATCAGGGAAAAGAGCCAGTCTCCTTAAAAAAAAACCAAAACAACCATTTATTGGATGTTCTTACGTACTTAAAAAGGCTCCCTGGCGAGTACTTGGGGGGGAAGTACCCCGTCCTCTGACCCCAGCCCTACCCAAGCTGTTTCCAGAGAGCCAAGTTGGGCCACGTGCTGACCCGTACCTGTGTGTAGCAAGAGCAGCACCTTCAGCTCATGGGGGAGCACCAGTTCATGCCCCTCCTTTCCCCCGGGGCTGCCTGCAGCCACCAAGGAGCCACAAGAGCAAGCGTTCAGGCATCAACACTGTCCAAAGAGTTCCCAGTGGCTCTGGCTCCAGCTGGCAGCAYGTGCCAGCACCTGCCTTCAGCCAGGTGCTTGGGCCAAACAGGATGACAGCGGTGGTCTTGTGCTTCCCTGCCTGCAGGGCAAGGATGACTGCAGCACCCAGGCCCCACRCCTCAGATGGCCAGGAGCGGTGCACGCTGCTCCGTCACGCAGGGAGGGAGGTCCCAGCTCAGGCCTGTTCCATGGGGCAGGTGAGGAGAGGGCAGCAGGACCCGGGTGAGCCAGTGTCTGTGAGGAGAGAAACGAAGCCTGCAGCAAAAAGCTCAAGTCTTGGTGCTTCACAGCTCTGCAGGAGCTGGGCAGGACCCTCAAGATCAGTGAGGGGGGTGAGCCCACGTCCCTGAGCTGCCAAGAAGGCTGAGCTCCTCGGCTGGGGGCCCCCTTAGGAACCCACTGTCCTGCAGCCTGCATGAGTGGGTGAAAGGGGTACCAGCTAGGCCAGAAGTTCTCCCTGGGCAGGGCTTAGGAGCCACAGGGCAGCTGAGTGCTGGCCCGGGTCCTTTGCAAGGCCAGCTGGGAGTAGTGCATAGCATGAGATACTCACTGTCCTGCAGAGAACTAGGGTGGCCTGGCACCCCACACACACTACTGCCCTTCCCAGAGAGGGGCTTCCCCAGGGCTTTACCTTGGCACGTCCACTCCCAAGAACACCTTCCAGTTATTCCAGCTGCCGTAACTGTAGGGGTTCCTGAACACCTGCGGGCCAGAGAGACGCGCCTCGAGTCTGGCTCTGCCCCAGGCAGCCCGCCTGCTCTGGATGCTGCGCTCACCTTGCCTTTCTTCTGCAACCTCTGCCTCTCCTTTTTGTTGATGTGCCTCTCAATGCTGGTTTCCCCACGGGTGATGAGGGCAGCGTGCCACAGCGTGAGGGCACCCAGGGCCAACGCAACCGAGCTGGCGACAGCAAGGGACAGCAGGTCACATGCAGGCCTGCCCTGGTGTGGCAGGTGCAGGGGGCTGAGCCTGCCTCCTCGTGTAAGGGGCCAGCCTGCACCCACCGCAGCATAGGTGCTCTGGTTGGTCTAATCCTGTGTGACAGGGAGCTGAAGTCTCTCCTGCTCCGCCGCGGCCCCAGAGCCGGCAGGGCAGGGAGGCGTCCGTGCCAGACACAGTCAGCCCAGCCCAGGGGAAGGCAGAGTGGAACCGATCTCCCAGCGCAGTGCAGGGCTGCAGCAGGCTGCGCGCCTCGCTCTGCTTCCCACACTGCCCTTGCTCCTAGCCCCTGCGTGCCGTTACCTGCACAGGACCCAGAGGTAGACTACGCTCTTGTGGAAAGCCCGCTGGCGGAAGGTGAAGGTAGGTGGTGGGGTCTGGTAGTACGTCTGCGAAAAAAGGACAGGCGTGGATTACACAAACTGCTCTGTAGCTCAAGGGCCAGGTCAGGGGACTGCTGCACCCGTGACTAATGCAGGGATCAGGCGGCCAGAAAGGGCTGGGACCAGAACCAACACAACAGCCAGGGTGATGGCAAGGCAGCCTGGGACAGCCATGAGACAGACGGACACCACCTGACAGCCAGCAGATGAGTGAGAAGCAGCAGGTTGGAGGTAAGGGGACAGGGAGCAGCCACGGGGCTGGCCAGGACACCGCACCGCACAGCGGATGATGCTCAGGCTGAGATGTGTACACACTGCTGCGCAGCTCACCCCAGGAGGGCAGGGCAGCTGCCTGGCCCCAAGGCCACTGCTGCCTCCAGCCAAAGCTGCTGGAAACTTGTACACAGAGAAGCAGCCCCAAACTGCTGGAGGCAGTGCCCGTAGCAGAGCTGCCCAGCCAGCCCCAGCTCTCTTGACCCATGAGACGAGCATGGGCGCTGGTTTGTTCCTGCCAAGTGCTACGCCTCGAGAGCAGGACCCAGAGCAGGGACCCAGCCTGCAGGGAGCTGCAGGGCAGCTCTGCTCCGTGCTGCCTGGAGCAGCTGGGGAGCAGGGATGTCCCACCTGGTTGGCAGCCACCTGCAGTCTCTCCTTCTCAAGCAGTTTCATTCTCTAGGGGGATGGAAAACACAGGGCACCAGTTACATGTCTCGGAGGAGAAGGCCCTTCCCGCTCACTCCCCTGCAGCCTGCAGGACYGGGGCAGCTGGGGGCCCCACAGGAGGTGGGAGAGGGGAAACAAAGTCACTAAGAGGTTAGGGCTGATCCAGCCCCGTTCTGCAAGCTCAGCCCAGGGAGCCCAGGCAGCCTCTGCRCGCGCTAGCACTTCCTCTCCCACAACAGGCCGCGGCGCGACAGCGAGGGCAGCTCTGGGCCTGCCCTGCTCACCTCGATGGCTGCATAGGCATCCCGGAACATGTCCCAGCCGCTGATGCTGCAGTAGATGCAGCCCATGGTCATGAATAGGCAGAAGGAGAAGAAGTAGCGATGGTTGAAGTGCCCCACGCAGTTGTTCAGCCAGGCTGCCTCTGGGGTTAAAGGTGTGTAACTGTGACAGGCCACGGGTGCGAACCCACCCCACAGGGACAAGGGTGGCCCTTCCCAGCCCATCAGCCCAGCCTGGCTCCTAGCACCCTTCCCGGGGCCGGGTGACTCAGGAGAGGAGCAGGGCAGGGAGAAGAGGAGGAAGCAGAGCCGGTTCCCCCAGGAGAGTGCAGTGGGTTAGTACTGCAGAAGGATACGGCAGTGGTGGTCCATCTTCAGCACGCACCTGGGAGGGAGGAGAGCAGCACAAGTGTCAGTGGCAGTGCAAGCACCCGCTGTCGGCGAGGGGGCAGGCAGCTGGCCCTCCCAGCRCCGGAGACAAGGCACGAAGCCAGCGGGGGGGAAGGGGCCCAGCTCCTGCAGCATTGCATGAGGGGGGAAGAGAGGCGTCCCAGAGGCTGCCCCAAGCAGCGTGGGCACAGCGGCCTGGCGTGGGCACTACCTGGTGCAGGTGGCAGTGGGGCAGGGCGAGGGACCCTACCTGTTGCAGATGCTGCAGTGATGGGTGCGAGCCGGCTTGGGAGCAATGCATTTCCTGCAGATGGAGACACCGGTGAGATCGTCCTTGGCCTGCATACGGGTCAGAAGAGGGTCAGTGTCCCCAGGCCCCACACTGTCCCCTTCTTCCAGCACTTCTCTGTCCCATGTTCCTCACCTCCCTTGTGACTCCAAGCCAGCCCCAAACAAGCTGGGGACAACCCACTACCTGCTCCCCCCAACTCCTCCATTACCCACCCTCCCAGTGCTGCCCAGTCCCAGCCACCCCAGCCTGGTGGAGGCCTCCCGCAAAGACACCCCCAGGGTGGTCTGGTTGGTCCCAGCAGTCRTCTGCAGCACAAACTGGGGAGCAGCTCAGAGCTTCCCCTACAGCTGGGGCGGTCCTGCTCCTGGGAGAGGCTGGGCTGCCAACTGGTGCCCAGGCCTGGCCTCACCTGTGGTGGGTACCCAGGTGAGGTGGTGATGGCCATGTAGTAGTGGAAGACAATCATGAGGAGGTTCCAGTGTCCGTAGGCAAGGTGCCAGCAGATCCAGGCAGGCGTGTAGGTCTGCAGGATGAGGGGCAGCAGGCAGATGTACACAATGGCCACTATGGAGCTCGTCAGCCCAATCACCAGTGCCACAAACACCTACAGGAAAGGGAACTGGGTCACAGGAGCACGCAGCAGCTGCCCCATTCTGCCGGGGCAGGATATGGGCATAGGAAAACGAGCTGAACCACACACCAAAGCCCCCACTCCCTCCAGCTGAGCATAGCACACATCAAGCCCAGCACGGGCAGCCAGTTCAGGCCCTGCAGGGGTGAGATTCAATTGCCCCAGGAGCACACCTGCCCCAGGCCCCCAAGCCAGGTGCACCCCTCCCCATTGGGGGTACTCACCACACCAAACCAACGGGTGACGTGGTCCACCAACCAGTAGACAGGCTCGAAGAGGGAGTCAAGCACCACGTCGCTGTTGGTGAAGGAGTTGTAGAGCAGGGAGCGGAGGCAGAGGCGCCCGTAGTGCCACAGCTGCTCCACTTGCCGCACCAGCTTAAACCGCCGCCGCCGGCCCAGCCGCAGGCATTTGAGGAGCAGGCGCATCACCGCTGCGAACATCCGCTGCCGGCTCCTCATCCCTGCCACGCCGCACCTGCGAGGAGAGACGCTCAGCACGGGCAGGCCACCCCGCTGCCCAGGCACCTCGCCGTCCCTCAGCGAGGGCTGGGGGCTCCTCAGCGAGGCTCTGCCCTCCTGGAAGTGCTGATGCCGCTCACGCAGCCCTGAGCGACACCCCAGCTCCCTGCACTGCCCCTGCTAGACACCTGCATGCACAGCAAGGCCTGGACCTCTCCTCCGTCCCACACAAGGATGCAGAGCAGGAGCGGGGGGAGCTGTGCCCACACTCCCGGAGGCTGTGGGGCTGCAGCAGGGGACACAGGTCCCTCAGCCCTCCACGACTGGGCGCAGACGTTCTCCGGTCCCATCTCGTCTTTCCCAGAAGAGAGGGGGCCGGGACAGCGAGACGGAGAGACTGACTCAGAGGAAACCAGAGAAGGCGCAAGCGTTCAGGATGCTGGGCCAGTTCCAGGGCAGGGGCTCACCAAGGATGCTCAGAGACCAGGGATAATCCCAGGYCCAGCCCCTCCCGCCCAGTTCGGGACTGGGGGAGTCCTCAGAAGACATGTGCAGAGGACCCACGCCAGGATTACCCCACCACCCCCAGAGGGCAGGGCCTGGACGCTGCTCCCCTTTGCCTCAACCTCTGGACCAAGCCTCGAGACACTCCCCACCTTACGGCCCCACTCCAGGAGACCCCAAACTTCCCCCTTCCCGGTTTCGCCTCAGACAACCCCACGCGACAGCAAAGGAGAGGCTGGGCTGACCCCGGGAAGCCGCAGGCAGAGGTGATGCTGTGCAGGAAAAGGGACCCTCACGGCCAAGCGCTCACCTGCCTGCTGAGCCCCTCATCCCACCTGGGAGCCGCGCTGGGAGTGCGGAGGAACCCGAGCTGGCCCAGCAGCGAGGCAAACGATCTGCTGGGTCAGGGCCCCGAGGCCTCCGTGCAGGCGCAGCCCATCAATATTAACCAGGAGCGAGGCCACCCCGGGGTCCTGCCAAGGCACGCTGCGAGCCTGGGCCAGGCGCTCGCCCCGGCACAGTGCCAGGCGGCAGTGCCACATGCTGCCACGGAGCCTGTCCCCCACACGACTCACGACAGCTCCCAAGCCACCCCRGCCCCCAAAACTGCCCTACATCTCTCTCAGCTGCCGTTTGCAGCTCCCCACCGGCCCCAGGCGAGGCAGGCGCAGAGCTGCCCCTCAGCAGGCAGGACTCAGGGCACACAAGGCARCCGAGCCAGGTCTGAAGCAGCATTCGCCCAGCTCCAGCCTGCTGCTCCCCCCCGTCCCCCAAACACCTCCACTCCCTTATACTGGGAACACCCAGCCACATCCCTGCTGCAGCTAAAGCAGCATGACGATGGGACCCGTGAGGCAGCAGAGCTGCTGGGCCCAGCATCGCTCCGTGCCCGAGCTGCAGAGCCCAGGACGTCCTGGCTCCCAACCCACGGGGGACCCACGCTGGCCAGAGGGAGCAGGGCAGTGCCACGTGCAGCAGAGCCTGTCCAGCGGGGACCGGCTCCCTGTGCTGCGATACCCGCTGTCACGCCGGAAGGAACCGGCGAGGGACAGTCCCTGGGGAGCAGCAGAGAGGGTAAGGTCAGGAGCTGCAACATCCAGATGGGCTGTCCAAAAGAGCCAGGGGCTCCCCTCTGCCCTGTCCAGACGAGTGTGGGGCTGACCCTAAGAACAGGAGCAGCTGGACATCAGGTGCAAGATCCACCAGACCCAGCAACCCACCCCAGTCCATTTTCAGGACTCCTCCCCAGGCTCCTACTCCTCCTGCACTCTGATAACAGGGAGGTGGGATGAGCAAACCCCAGTGCCACCCCCTGCCCTACATTTCCCCTGGGCTCTGCCGAGAGTTTTCCTCTGAAACATATTAGAAGAGAAATGGATTAGCACTTTCATCCTGCACAGCCTTTGGGTGGCATCTGTCCCCATCTTCTTAGCCTAAGAGAATAAAAGGCTGCAGCCAGGGGCAGGTCTTGGGGCTCGCCCTCCCCTCCAAACACGCAGCATACACAGCTGCCAAGCTGGCTGCCCGGCTCTGACTAAGGAGATCACCTCGCCTTTGGCAGACGGTGGCTGCTGAGCTGGGGGCCACACGGGAGGCAGCGAGCCCAAGCTGCCCAGGGACGGGGCAGGAACCCTCTGCCCCGGGGCTCCCCGCTGCAGCCAGYGGCACAACCAGCAAYGGCGAGGCCCTGGCAGAGCYGTGCAGCACCCCAGGCCCACGCTGRCCCCGGGGCTCCAGCCCTCGCCGTGCCCATGGCCCCRAGCAGCCAAGCCACCGAGCTGGGTCATCTCCCCGGTGGGGAAGGGGCAGCAGCAGCAACCACCAGCATGGCCAAGCTGGGCACCASAGGCACCCAAACAGCAAGAGGCGGGGAGCGCTTTAGGGATGGTCCTACCCCAGCTGCATGGCCAGGCCCGCAAAACTGGCGGGCCTACAGCCTCGCAGWGCCCCGGCCTGCGGCACCCTCTGTCAGCCCCCCAGCTCCCCCATTCCAGTAGCACCCAGCCCCACAGCCTCCAGCTCCAGGTCACCCTCCTTCAGCACCCAGCAATGTAACACAAAGACTGCCCACGCCAATGGCACGCAGCCTGCAGCCACTCTCCCGTGGCCCCGAAACACCCAGGCTCCCCACACCCACCCGGCCCCTCCAGGCCCATGGCATCCCCCACTGACTCCCAGCCCCACAGCACCCCCAGCCCCACAGCA
>NW_020449418.1:8229341-8235707 GCF_003343035.1 Apteryx rowi | reverse complement strand
AGGAGGGTAGCGGGGGGGGGTACGGGAAGGGACCGGGGCAAGGAGAGGGGCCTGTGCGCGGAGCATGGGGTCCCTGGGAGCAGCACCAGCAGCGTCTGCCCTCGCGCAGGGCTGGTGCCGGTCTCAGTCTGTGCACGCATCCCGCAGGCGAGCGGCTGTGCAGCACCGGGGAAGCCAGCGCCGGCAGCGGGACTTACACGCGGCACGGCTTCATCTTCGCATCGCTGGCCGGCTGCCTGGAGAAGAGGAACGAGGAGAGCRGGGTGAGTGTGGCTGTGGCACACATCGTCCTTCCCTAGAGCAGGCTGCTGGGCGCAGCAGCTGTGTGGCCCTTTCCCAGCCCGCTGCTTGCTCTTGGCAGCTGGGCTCTGACTGTGTCCCGCCAGTGCCTGCTCTGAGCATGGTCCGGCACGACCACGTGCGTAAGCTGTGCCTCGTGCACTGAGCTAACCCTYGCCTCTGCTCCCACGCAGCTGCCTGTTGTGTCTGTGGTGAGGGATGCTGAGTCCCAGCTCCTGCCTGATGTGGGGGCCGTCGTGACGTGCAAGGTAGGCGCTGGAGTGCGTGCAGGACTGTGCTCTGTGGAGGAGGGCCCTTGGGGTGCAGGAGGGAGATGCCAGCCTGACAGTGACAGACCTGGCAAACTTTGCTGCCCACGGCTTGCGGAGGCTCCCCTTCTTCAGGTGCACAAGTGCCATTTTCCTCCTGGCTTGCTGTTGGTTATCGCACTCCTCTGCAACTCCTTTGGGCACGCAGAGCCTGGGACATTAGCTCCTCGTGTACAGCCATGGGCAGCAGGAGCCCTGCCGTATCCCTGCCTGGTGCATGCGTGTCTGGGGAAGGTGCGCTGGGGTCAGACCATGCTTAGGTTGGCGCTGATTCCCGGCTCTTGCTCCTGGCAGGTCTGCAGCATTAACTCCCGCTTTGCCAAGGTGCACATCCTGTATATCGGCTCCACACCACTGAAGTCCACCTTCCGGGGGACCATACGGTAGGGAAAGGGCTGTGTTCCCAGCAAGGCCGAGTGCCCAAATGCCCAGTCCTCAACGTGAGCAGAAGGGTTTTCTGCACCACCTTGCCTGGGCTCTGGTTCCCGTCAGCTGGGCGAAGCCCTTGGCAGGAGCTCTGCCCTGAGTGCCGGCGGGATGCCCAGCAAGCCCTGGTGGGYGTTCACGGAGGCTGGGGAAACTCCTGCGGTGCAGTGAAGAGTCCCGTCTGCTCACTCTGGTGCTCAGATCCCTCTGTCTCCTCTTCTAGGAGAGAAGATATTCGAGCCACAGAGAAAGACAAGGTCAGTGAGGCGCTGCCAGTTTCTGGGCTACCACAGCACCCCTGGCGCGCACCTGGGCTCCTCTACGCCTTTCCGTTGGCAGGGTGGCACTTGCCCTGCCCCAGCCATGGGACAGCTGCTGTGCCTGCCCTGCCATACCCCCGCTGACAGGCTTTCCTGCGTGCTCTGTGTTTGTGTCTCCTCTTGCCCGTGCAGGTAGAAGTTTACAAGAGCTTCCGCCCTGGCGACATAGTCCTGGCCAAAGTCGTATCCTTTCCGCTCGCACCAGGAGGGCCTGCGCGGGGGAGAGGGCTTGCACTCAAGTCCCTGCACGGAGGCCTTTCCCTTAACCTGTTTCTAACCAGATCTCCCTGGGGGACGCGCAGTCCAACTACCTGCTGAGCACAGCGGAGAACGAGCTGGGCGTGGTGGTGGCTCGCAGTGAGGCAGGTAGGAACAGGCAGCGGGGCCCAGGCTCGGCCCGCTCTGCCTCACCCCCCCGTGAGGAGCTGCTGTTGCAGCTCCGAGAGCAGAAGCACTCTCCTCCCTTCCCTGCGCTGCTGAACTGCATGGGTCCCGAGGGCCCTGGGAGGAGGGATGTGGGCTGTTGGAAACGAGGAATACAAGCGAAGGTCTGTGCTGGCCATTAGCAGAGATGGGTGGGGGGGTCACACAGCAGGAGCAGAAAGGGGTTTTGTTGCCTGCATAAAGCTGGGAGGCCAGAGCTGTGCCTTCGGGGCACGTACCCGCACGGCCCCCTCAGCTTGCTGGGCAGCAGGGCTGGTGGAGGGTCCCTGGGGCAGGCAGAGGGGCCTGACCCAGACGCCGCGTGCTGGGAGGACGCCGCGTGGCGGGAGGTGCAGCCCTACGGCACAGGGAGATGGCAGCACCGGAGCAACTGACTCGTCGCATCTCCTAGGGGCGCAGATGGTGCCCATCAGCTGGTGCGAGATGCAGTGCCCCCGGACGCACACCAAGGACTTCCGCAAGGTGGCCCGTGTGCAGCCTGAGTTCCTGCAGACCTAGCAGCCCCGCCAGCCCCACTGGGGCACAGCTTGGTGCTGGCTGGCAGCAGCTGGCTCCCACCCCATGGAGCCTGCACTGACCCCTGCTAACAACCATCCTGCAGGGGCTGCTGTCGGGGGGTCTGTGTGGCCCAAGCAGCCACTGGATTTGAGCCCCCTACATACAGCTCCACACCTGCCAGAGGCTGGAACAGCCAGCCAGGCCCTCACTCCCAGGATGGATTTTACATTTGTGCTGTGCATAATAAATATTTTCCAAGAGCTTTCTGCTCTGCTCAGTCACTGCCTGGAAGAGTTGCTCCAGCTGCCCCTAGCCAGCCGGTCTGACCCTTGTAGAGCAGCAGTGGAGCTGTTGGAGGGGATGACAGCCCCCAGCAGTGCAGGCGCAAGGGAGCATCTGTTCCCAGCCCACTGCTGGGGCAGGGGAGGGCCGAGCAGCTTTGCTGCAATGAGGACTAACAGCGGGGAGCTCTGGCTTTGAGGCTGTGGAGTGCTAGCTCCACACCAGACAAGAGGCTAAGGGAAGTGCTGGGCAAGGCAGGGAGCCCCACGTGGCAAGCCGCAACAGGAAAGCACTGACACCTCRTTATTGCATATCACTCCTTTATTGAACTGGAACAAGACAGCTGCTATTGTTGGRCAGTTACACTGACCCAGTGCAAACCCAGGCTCACTACGCCAGCAGAGGGTGGAGGCCACAGTGACAGTGCCAAGTACACGCATGTGGGATGGGGCACAACAGCATCTGCTTCACCAACATGAGGCAGCAGGACTAGGATTGGCTTTGGCTGTGGGGAAGTTCATGGCAGATACAAACCTCCAGACAACACACTTCCTCCCTCGCCCTTGTCCCAAAGGCAATAAGTTAAAGCATTAGCTGGTAGAGCTAGGTCCAAAGTCACAGGTACCACTGCTGGGTGCTGTACCACACACAGGAGCAGAGTGGGTCATGCACCAAAATACAACCCTTTCAGCATATAAACATCCTGGTCCCTGTGCTGGCACACCCATGATGGGAGAGGACACCCATCTTGGTCACTGGTTGTGCTGCACTCACACCACTGCTCCTGTTGTGCTCCTGGAATGACTAAATCAAGCAACAGAACTACAGTAATTGAGTGACAAGAGCTGCCGGGGAAGCAAAGCACAGGAGGAGCCAGGCATGAGGAGGGAATGCTTGGAGCACCCCCTGCAGACAGAGGCCTGAGGGCTGGGATCTCGCAATGCGGAGATGTGTGCAGCTACTGCCTGGCAGAGGTCAGGGCTCCCTTTCGCACCAGACCTCCTTGCACACAGTCCCCAGACCGTGGGCTTCCAGGCTGTCTGCAGAGGGGAGCCTGGTCCAGAAGGAATGGGCCTAGTCCTGGGGAGCTGCTCCCCGCTCCAGCTCTGCAGCTCCAAGTTCCTACGGCTGTGGGGTGTGTGCACAGATGGGTCGGGGAGGGAAGGGAACTCATCTACTACTCGCTAGCCTGCGCATCTACCCTCACTTCTTGGCCTTGCCCTGAGCAGCGACAGCCTCCATGGCTTTGCGCACTGTCTCCTCATCCCCCAGGAACTGCATGGGCTTGATGGGTTTCAGGTTCTTGTCCAGCTCATAGACAATAGGGATCCCAGTGGGCAGGTTCAGCTCCATGATGGCCTCTTCCGACAAGCCTACGAAGAGAGGCAGAGTCACTCACAGGGAACCCTCCCCAGACCAAGCACAGCCACAGGCCACGCTCACACCGCCCTGGGGCAGGGCTGGAGCAGCRGGGAGCCCCACGCAGGGCTGACATACCTTCCAGGTGCTTGACGATCCCACGCAAGCTGTTGCCATGGGCAGCAATAAGGACTCGCTTGCCCTCTTTGATCTGTGGGACTATTTCTTCATTCCAGAAGGGCAGGGCCCGGGCAATGGTGTCCTTCAGGCTCTCACATGTTGGCAACTGGTCCTCTGTCAGGTCAGCATAGCGACGGTCCTGCAGAAAGAGCCACTATCACACAGCAGCCCAAACCCCTGGCCACTGCTGTGCATCGATCAGCCAGGGGTTCAGAGGCAGGAGCAGCTGGTAGAACAGCTGGGGAAGGTGATATCAGGGCCTTCACTTACTAGCACTCTGCCCAAGGACCTATGTAAAAGCAAAGCTGGGCTTGCAGCTACACACTGTCAGTGTCACTGCTGGTGTAACTAGACAGCAAACAGGACAAGGCCACTGCAGGCTAGGAAATGCCTTTGAGGTAAACCTTGAGATTACACTCAGCTAGCGTCTGGGCTATCATCCCTGCCTAGATAAGACAGCGCTTCACACACTCTAGTCTCTTTATCCACAGCAAACATCCAAGCATTGGTCATGGGACTAATGATTAACATGAATCCCCTTGAATCAGTCTGTGCAACGCCCAGGGGTTCAATCTCCTCAGGGACAGCGCAGGGTGAACCGAGCTCAACACCACACAGCACCACACACTACAATCACAGACACCACCACAGAGGTAGAGGAACAGAGGACAGTACACCAAGAATGCCCCACAAAGGCAGCCAGATCCAGCACTGGCAGCTGCCTCCCTGAGAAAAAGAGGGCCAACCACAGGGCTCTGAGTACTCTCCAGGTTGCTTTTAGCCCAGAGGCTCCTAGGCCAGGGAAAGGAGACAGCAGCCTGGAAAAACATGCCTTACCTTGCTGATGGTGCTGTAGAAGGGGTGATCTGGCTGCATAGGAGGTGGGGGGATGTCATATGAGCGTCTCCAGATCTTCACCTGGGCCTCTCCATGCTTAGCAGCTGTCTCAGCCTTGTTGAGGCCAGTGAGCCCTCCGTAGTGCCTCTCATTGAGGCGCCAGGTCCGGACCACAGGCAGCCACATCTGGTCAATGGCATCCAGAACGGTCCAGAGGGTGCGGATCGCCCGTTTCTGCACGGAGGTGAAGCAGATGTCGAATTCATAGCCAGCATCTGAAAGAGATCAGAGCCACAGACATCAGCGTGCAGCACCACAGAGCAAAGGCAGGAAAAAAGAGCATCTCACATCCAGGCACCAGGCCAACACTTTTGCCCTTCCTGCTTTCGAAGCTGAACTGTTGTTTCAGTCATCCAACTCGCTACTCCATGTGCAGCCAGTGCCCTTTGCATTCAACTGCAGCGAGCAAGCTCTGGAAACCTCCTGGTCCTTTTTCTCTATGACCTGGAAGCATCCCTAGTCAGAGGAAAAAGCTGAAGTACATTTGATGGAAGAGCCCATGACTCACGCCATCACCGCAGAAAGGTGCGCATCAAGCCACTAGCTCTGGAGGATGAGGCTCCCCGCTCGTGCCGCCAGTGCAGCTCCGCAGCCCCACGCCACGTGCGCCCCGCCACGCGGATGAGCTGCGCCTGCCAGTCGCACGCAGCGGCTTGCTGGAGTGGAAGGACATGGCGCTTACGTAACCGGAGGGCTGACGGTACGGACAGCCAGGGCCTTCCGCCCCAGCGCCTGGCGAACCCCAGGGCCGGGGGCGCGCAGGGGGTGCTGCGGGCGCCAGGGGCAGGAGCGGGCACAGGTCAGCGCTCGCCACCTCCGCGGGGGTCTACCAGCACCTCCCGCAGCGACAGCGCAGGAGCCGGCTCCGCCGAGAGCCGGTGTCGCCCGGACCCGGCGCGCCTCGCACGGGGCCGGCGCCAAGGGCTCCCATCCTCCCGCTCCCCGCCGCCCCCAGTGCCCGGGGCACCGGCCCCGCGCGAGCACCCCCCCCCCGGCCCCACCGACCCCGCCGGTACCAGGACGAGCGGCGCGGCGCGGCCCGGCGGGGTGAAGGAGCGGTGACTCACCGCCCGGCCCCGCTTCACCGCCCAGGGCGGCTGCCGCCCCCCGGCGCCCGTACCTCGGAGGGCCTCGCCGCCGCGCTGAGCCTCTTGCTGGCCGGCGGGGCTGAGGTCGGCGTCGTACCAGCCGCTGAAGCGGTTCTCTAGGTTCCAGGCGCTCTCGCCGTGACGGACGAGCACGAGGCGGTAGGCGGCCATGGCGGGACCGTTAGGACCGTTGGGCTCAGGGCGCTCCGCTCGCCTCACGCGCTCCTCTCGCTCCCGCCGCCGCGCGCAACTGGGGGCCCCGCT
>NW_020449418.1:8208862-8229226 GCF_003343035.1 Apteryx rowi | reverse complement strand
GCGGCGGCGGCCGCCGAAGGAGCACGTAGCGCATGGCGAGCCCGCGAAGGGCGGCGCGACCTTCGGCGGCCGTGACGTCGCCGCCGCCGTAATGCCGGGCAGCGCGGCGCACCAACTACCATAGTGCGCAGAGTAGCGGCGCCCGCACAATGCTGCTGCCTGCCTGCCCTTGCTGCAGGGCCCAGGCTGCGGGCAAATGCCCGGGGCAGGGCGAAAGCCAGCGCCGGCGGGGGGCGGGAGGATGGGCAGCAGAGGGAGCGGCAGGCCCAGGCGCTGGGGACCTCGTGGGGATGACTCAGGGCTGGCGTGAGCCACGCTGCTCTCTAAGGCACTTGCGAGATGGGGAGAAGAGCGGCGGGGGCGTGATCTCGGCGCGGGGAAGCAGGGATGCCTGCCTGCACCGCACCGCACCGCACCGCACCCCACCCCTCGGCGGCTCCCCCCGTGGCAGGGCCGGCAGCGAGTCTGCGCAGGGAGAGGGAGCTTCCCGCCTCCCGGCCTCGCAGCCTGACTCACCCTCACGAGGTGGCCGGGCAGGGCGGCAGGAGCAGCTCTACGCACACTGCTGCCCCCGGCTGCCTGCAGGCTCAGGCGGGCGCTGCTGACTGGCGGTGGCCGGCTGCACCCCAGGTCCAGCCGTGGGCTCTGCAYGCACGAGGCTCTGCTTGGGAGCTTCTTGCGGATGTTGCGCTGGTACCATCTTCTCTGYTTGTACTTGTGCAGCTCCTTGTGGAAAATCTTGTGCTGCATGTGGGGCTTGCAGAGGTCCTGGCAGCCAGGGCAGGGATGGAGAGGGCAGGAGCAGAGCAATGGGGAGAGCAAAAAAAGTGGTAAAAACCCCTGGTGGCAAGGCCCTCCTGTTCCAGCTTTGGGAAGAGAGTGCAGGCTAATGGGTGAGAGACAGGGAGTGAAGGGGGTCCAGACTGCTGCTTCTCATCCCACATCCAGGAGGAGGCTGGAGCCCAGGGGGACAGAGACCCCGAATGACCAGGTCCCTGTGGCTTTGCTGGGTGGAGAGGCAGCCATGCTGCTGGGCTGGGGCAGGAACTGCTACGCCAGCTGCTCCTCTGGGTACACGTTGAGGGGACACAGGGCCACTGGTCTTTGGGGTTCAGAAAGCCCCAGTGCCCAAAGCCAGGCGAAGAGACCTTGGCCTCCCTTATCTTGGCCTTCACTAAAAGCATCAGAACAAGAGGCTGTGCCCTGCTTCGGGTCTGGGAAGCTGAACAGCCCCCCAAGCTGATGCAAGCCCATCCTGTCTCGTTCACCCTGTATCCAGCCCATGCAAACCAGGCAGAGCTTGCACATGCCACCACAGCCCCCATCCTGGTCCCAAACTGCATGGCACTCCCTGCCACACACGCGCTTCTTTGGGGGCTGCCCGTGCCCCAGCTCGAACTGCCGTGAAGAGAGCGCCACCTGGTCTCCCATCCAAGCCGTAACCAGGCGCGACCCTGCTTAGCTTCCCAGACGCCGCTCCCCCACCCACCCCCAAGGAGTCGCTACTGCCCCGTGGGCAGCCCTGCCCTCACCCAAGATGGCGCCGGGCGCCGGAAGCGGAAGCGCGGCCGGGCGGAAGCGGGGCGGGGGTGGGCACGTGGAGCCGGGCGAGCATGGCGCGGTGCGGGCGGCTCCGCTCGGGCGCCGCCGCCAAGCTGAAGCGGTGGCGGAAGGGTCACAGCAGCGACTGCAACCCCGAGACCCGCCGGCACCGCCTGGCCGCGCGCAGCCGCTTCTACAGCCGGCCCGCGGGTGAGGGGCCGGGGCCGGGCCCAGCCTGGGCCTAGGGGTTAGGGGCGGGTGGGGATCTGTGGGTGGCAGGGGTGAGGGGTCAGGGGCTGGCAGGGGTCAGGGGTCAGGGGCTGGCAGGGGTCAGAGGCTGGCAGGGGTCAGGGGCTGTGGGCAGGCCGAGGTAGAGCTGCAGGGCCGAGGTGTAGTCGCTGGCTGGGAGGCTGGGAGCGGGCTGTAGGCAGGCTGGGGCAGCACTGGGCCAGCTGGGGTGCAGGGCCGGGCTGGACCTGTTTGCAGGCCGGGGATGGGAAGGCCGAGCGTGAGGCAAGGGGTCCGTGTGGTCTGGACTGGGGTAGGATCGCTGGTGAGGGACCCCGCTGTCTGGGGTGGCAGCTCCTTCGCTGCTCTTCAGCTGCTCTCGGCATTGCCTGGGCCTGGGCCTTGGCCTTCCCAGGCTCGCGCTGTTCCTCCGGCTGGAGCTGGGACCTGGCTGGCGCCAGGAGGTGCAGGGGTGGGCTGGCTGCGGAGTGCCCCACTGCTTGCCCGAGCTGGTGGGTGCTGGGGTGGATGGTGCGAGGGGGTGAGGTCCTCGGTCTTTCCCTGCACAGCCACAGCCTAGCTGGTGCCTTAGGATAAGCCCTTGGGTCTCCAGCTCCTGAGAGCCCGTGGGATGGGGCAGGCCCTAATGCCAGGCCTGAAGAAAGAGAGCAGGGAGTTGCTCACATGCCAAGCTCCTGCCCTGGGAGGCAGAGAGAAAGCACGAAACTGGGAGGAAAATCACCTCTACAAAGTAACAAGATCTTCTTTTGTTACCTTCACCATAACGCTGGACGTGYGGGCTTGGAGCAGGGACATGCATCTCAGGGCTCCTGTGTAGACATGAGGAACAACCTACAGCAGTATCTGTCACCCTGCCTAGAGCCCAGTGCAAGGCCCCAGCTGGAGCCACCAGGACCTGCTGCAGGGCAGAAAACATAACTTTCCAGCAAAGTAGCTTCATAACATCCCAGTAACGTGACCTTCCAGCAGCTTTGAGTGGAAATGATTTGGGCTTCCAAAAGCATAAGGCCGTGGCTGTAAATGCTGCTGTGGCACCTGGTGCAGAGTGAGCGTCAGGAACATGATACTGGCTCCTGTTCAGCAAATCACACAGTGGAGAAGACAAACCTCACAGCTTCATGGTCTGCAAGGGACTGGATTTTTACAACCCTGCCTGCTGTTGGCAAGGCTGCTCAAGGAGCTCTTTCTCCTGCAGAGAAAGTGCTGCCTGACCTAAATGGAGAACTGCCAGTCTTGCAGCATGCAGATATCCTCTTGCAGCTGGTTGCGCAGTGGTTGGGTGTCTGTGACTCAGGGACGCAAAGCGTGTGTGTTGGCTGCTTGGTTGCCAGGGCTCCAGGCTGAAGATGGGTGGAACAGGGAAAAAGGAGCATCTTGCCATTAAAACCTTGGCACACTGATATGTGTTTTTGAGGGTCCGATGCTCTCCTTGGCTAAAAGAGATGGCTGGACTGCGCTCTGATTTGTCATCACAGGAATAGGAGCTCTTTTGAGTTATTGCTGTCTCCTCTTTTCAGGGGAATGCAGCAGTCACATCCCACATGCTGGAAATCAGCTCCAGTGAGGTTTAGCTGGCTGGGAGGGTGGAAAAGATGGAGCATATAGGGATTTCCAGGCTGAGTGACAGAGCAAGACTGGCAGAACATAACTTGCCAAGCCCTGGAGGTGACTTAGCACCCATCTCCATGGTGCTCAATATGTCTGTTCTTCTCTGGCAGAGAAAAGCAACTTGACAGTGGATGCGGTGAAGCTGCACAATGAGCTGCAGTCAGGGTCCCTGCGTGTGGAGAGGACGAGTGACAGCACTCAGCTCCGCATGGAGCAGGATGATGATGGAGAGGCTGCCACGGAGAAGTCCTCTGGTACCTTCCTGAGCGGGCTGAGTGACTGCACCAACRTCACCTTCAGCAAGGTGCAGCGCTTCTGGGAGTCCAACTCTGCCGCTCACAAAGAGGTACCGGGAGGAGCAGGCTGGGTGTGGGCATGGCCCCCCRGACAGTCGGGCTCTGCTGCAGCCCATTAGGCCAAGAGGACTGACCTGCTCCTCTTGCTGCTCACCTAGATCTGCGCTGTGCTGGCAGCTGTGACGGAGGTGATCCGCTCGCAGGGGGGCAAGGAAAGCGAGACTGAGTACTTTGCTGCGCTGGTGAGTGACTGTCACAGCGAGGAGGCATGGAGGGAGTCGCTGTTGGCAGCCCAGATGTGCACATGGTGACCTGTGCACTCGGGAGGGTTGGTGGTGGAAGGTGCTGTGCTCATGTCTGAAAGGCCCTGGGCATCCTTCGCCAGCAGAGATGCTGCTGGGCTGCTCCTGGCGCTCTGCTGGCTGGGGTTTGCTGGCTGCTGCGGTGGGGCTGGCCTGGATGCTCTTTCTCACCCCTCCTCTGTTCCCAGATGACCACGCTGGAGGCAGTGGAGTCCCCTGAGTCRCTGGCTGCTGTCGCCTACCTGCTCAACCTGGTCCTAAAGCGGTGAGTCCCCGGTTGGCCTGGGCAGCTCTCCCTGCCCCTCACCTGGCCCCATTTTGGGAAAGGAGCTGGCACTGTCTCCCCCCATGCTGATCTGGGGAAGGACTGGACCCTGGCAGCCTCTGTGTGCGGACCCCTGTGTGACTGCTGCCAGCTGCCTGGTCTGTGCACCACTGATGCTTCCCCTCCTCCCCGCAGTGTCCCAAGCCCTGTGCTCATGAAAAAGTTCTCGGACACCTCCAAAGCCTTCATGGGCATCCTGTCCTCGCAGGCCTGCAGCGGCTCCACCTCTGCCCTCCGATGGGTGAGTAGACGCAGGGGCAGCCAGCAGTGCGAGCTCTGTGGTGTCCTGGTGCCTGTGAGGCCAGGGACAAGTCACCGTCTGGGGTCAGGTGGCTGCCTGAGAGCTGGAGTTCAGCCGGCTGCTATGGGTTGGTGCTGGGTGCTCGTCTTGGGGCTGTTGCAGTTCTGGGGGCCGGGGGTCCTATGGGGTGACTCTAATGTCCCTGCTGCTCTCCCCTCGCAGGTCCTTTCCTGCCTGGCCACACTGCTGCGGAAGCAGGACCTGGCAGCCTGGAGCTACCCTGTCACCCTCCAGGTCTATCACGGCTTGCTCAGCTTCTGCGTCCATGCCAAGCCCAAGGTGAGTCCCCAGTGCCCCGGGCTGTGCGGGCGAGGGATGACGTTACCTCTGGGCTCGGTTCTGGGGCTGSCTGTGCTCCCGGGGTCCGTGGCTCCCACACATCTGCATGTTCCCTCCCACAGGTTCGGAARGCAGCTCAGCATGGGGTGTGCTGCGTCCTGAAGGGCAGCGAGTTCATGTTTGGTGACGCGGCCCCTGCACATCACCCTGCGGCTCCATCCACCGCCAAGTTCTGCGTGCGGGAGATTGAGAAAGCTGGAGGTACGGGGCACTGGAGCAAGGGGTCTTGCACCTGCAGAGAGGTGTGGAGGACCCTGTGGCCATGCAGGAATGGGGACGTGAGGGCTGCAGGGTGCCGTGAGTTCAGCCTCTGCTCTGCTCCTGCAGGCACCAAGGAGGCCACRACCACCTTGCACGTCCTGACCCTGCTGCAGGACCTGCTGCCCTGCTTCCCCGTGGCCATGGTGAAGACCTGCTGCGAGACCTTGCTCAGAATCATGACCCTCAGCCAYGTGGTGAGTGTCCCTGTGCCCAGCACGAAGCTGTGCGGGGAAGGCAGGGGGCAGGCCCTGTGCCAGTGCTGTCGACTGTGCCCTGTAAGGGCTCAGACTACCTTGGCTGCTGCCTGGGAAGTCGTGCAGCCTGTAAATAYAGGAGCCATATGCAGAGGAGCCCCTGGGGCAGCTGATGTCTGCTGGCCTGTCTGGCATCAAAGAGGGAGGCCATGGCTAGACGGGGCACAGTTGCAATGGGGCCAGGGTTTCCCATGGGGCTGGCTTGGGCAAAGCTTTTTCTGGGGGTAGAGATGCAGAGTGGGCAAAGGAGCCATCGTCTGCCCCAGAGCCTCCCGTCCTGACGCCGTGTCCTTTGCAGCTGGTGACGGCGTGCGCCATGCAGGCCTTCTACAGCCTCTTCGGTGCCCAGGCCAGCCCGGCCTGCCTGCCAGCCGAGCTCAATGCCCAGATCATCACAGTAAGTGCCGGGTGCTGGAGCGGGGAGGGATGGGGCTGGTGTGACCACTGCACGCACCCGCCTTCTGCCTCCCCAGGCCCTGTACGACTATGTGCCCAGCGTGAATGACCTGCAGCCACTGGTGACCTGGCTGTCCACCATGGAGAGGGCACACATCAACCTGAGCAGGTACGAGCATGGGCTGCTGCTGAGCAGGGAGCAGAGGCTGAGCAGGGCTGGCTCTGTGTTTCACTGGCCTGGACTCTCTCCTCCAGGCTGCAGAAGGACCTGTGCTGGGCTCATCTTCCCCGTCTCTTCTCTACCACCATGAACTGCTTCCTGTCCCCACACTCCCAGGTGGTGTCAACTGCAGCACAGATCCTTGAGGTACTATGCATGGGCACCTCTCTCAGCTCGGCTGCTCTGGGGGGGACAGTTGCCCTGGTCCTTGCTGGAGGCCAGACTGGGGTCTCTGTCTAGGGTTTTGGGACTTGCCTGGGGCCAGTGGGCTCCTCTGTGCTTGGACCTGCCCCTCTGTGCCTGCTAGGCCCTGTCCTGGGGGATCCACAGTCCACTGCTAACCCCCATTTCCTTGGCTACTGTTGCAGAACCTCCTGAGTGAGTGTGTTGCTCCCCACATGGGTGACCTGGGCACCGTCTCTGCGTCTGCTCCAGCCCCTGCCTCTTACCTCTGCAAGATGTTCAGGTGAGGAGTGGTGGGGGTGTGGGAAGGGCTCTCCCCATGGGCCCAGCTGAGCTCTGCCTGGCCTCTGCCTGGTCCCTGATCACTGCTGGCAGGCTCTGGTTGGCACAGGCAGTGCCAGCACTAGGTTGGGCCATGCCAGTGTCACCTTCTCCCTCTCTTTTCTCACCAGGGCAGTGGAGGATGGCCTGACGTATCGTTTTCATGCAGCATGGGCCGATGTGCTGCAGGTGCTGGAGATTTTCTTTGAGGCATGTGGGAAGCAGTGCCATCCCATAATGAAGAAGGTGAGCAAGGCTGGGAGGGTGTGAAGGTAGTGGTCATCTATGGGGCTGAGCTCAAGGTGTCTTGCAGCATGGAGCAGAGTCAGATGAAGTGGCTGCTCTGCTGTCTGGGCTGCGTTACCTGCTCTAGCTGCAGAGTGGGGCCATCGCAGTGCCTGCCACCCCGCCTGGACATGGGGAGGTCGTGCGCAGCCCTGGGACTTGGTGTGCAGTTGGCACAGAGATGCACAGCGCAGCTGGCATCCCTGGGCAAGAAYAGTGAGTGATGTGCTCAGTCCCTCTGTGTCTCCACTGTGACTGTCCTGCCCTGTCCCCACAGTGTCTCCAGTCCCTGTGCGACCTACGTCTCTCCCCACACTTCCCTTACACCGCAGAACTGGACCAGGCGGTGGGGGCCGCTGTGAGCGCCATGGGTCCAGAGGTGCTGCTGCAAACTGTGTCCCTGGAGATAGATGGCAAGGAGTGAGTACAGCCGTGCAATGCCCTCACCACAGGGGAGCCGGTCCTGCTGCCAGCTCCTGGTAGTGGAGGACACTTGTCTCCAGCTGGGAAACCTTTTCTCCTTAGCTGCCAGGGTTTGGTGGTACCCTTTGCCCCTGCCYAGACTGGGCACCTTCTGCAGAACAGGGAACTCGGGAGTCCTGGCTGCCTGCTCTTCTCCATCCTTCACTGCTGTTGAAGGCCCTGAGCAGACCCCCTGCCTCCCCATCCCAGAAACTGAGATCCTTTCTAGCTTCCTTGCTTGGCCCTGGCCTGCGGCTGCGCTATGTCAGCAGTGGATGGCTCTGGCTGACGGTCCGGTCTGTGCTCAGGGAGGAGTGAGAGGAGGAGGAGCGTGTGCGACACCTCCCCAGCCCTCTCCCAGCCTCAGGCTGCTTTCAGCTTAGGGTTCCCTGAGCAGAAGGTGCTTCTGCACTTTCTCTGACCTCTCCGTGAGCCACTGCAAATGGCTGGTATGTGCAACATCTTTTGCAGGGTGCCATCCTCTCACTTCCTTTCCTTCTTACTTGTTCCATTTCCTCCCAGTTCTTGTACTGGGAGATGACCAACTGTCAGTCCCCGTCTGTCATGCTGGCGATTTTGCAGCCACTGTCATGKTCCTGTTTGGTCCCCGTGCTGCACTGGAGGCATTTGACTCTTCTGAGCTTCCCCATCCCCAGCTTTGGTGCTGGATGAAGGTGTCCCGTGCCCCGGGGCTGGTGCTGGCGGCACCCTGTGCTCCCCTCACCTGTGCGTTCCCTCCCCAGGGAGACACTGGATTTCCCCCGCAGCTGGCTCCTGCCTGTGCTGCGGGACTACGTGCAGGACGCGCGGCTCGGCTTCTTCACCAGCTACTTTCTGCCCTTGGCAGCCACGCTGAAAAGCAAAGGTGAGGAGGGGTGGTGTGGCAGGGGCCCCGAAGGGTGCAGCCCTGGGCTCCTGGGAGCCCCGGTGTGCTCTCTGGGACCTCCCTTTCTTGGGGCAGAGCCAGACTTGGCCACCTCTGCTCTGCTCATCTCCCCCTTCTCTTCTGCAGCCCTGGAGCTTGCCCAGGCTGGGAAGAGCCTGGAGTCGAAGATCTATGACACACTGCAGTGGCAGGTAACAAGGGGTGCCAGGACTGCTGCCGTGGGGTGTTAGTGATGCCCTGGGAGGGGAGGGTGCTGGTGTCCAACTTCCTCCTTTGACTTTCAGGTCTGGACCCTGCTGCCTGGCTTCTGCATCCGCCCCACGGATGTGGTGGTGGCCTTCAAGGGGCTGGCTCGCACCCTGGGCATGGCCATCAGCGAGCGCCCGGACCTCCGCCCCACCGTGTGCCAGGCCTTGCGCACCCTCATCCACAAGGGCTGCGAGACAGGTTGGGGGGAGATGCTGGCAGTGTGGTGAGGGGGCTCCCGGCAGAGTGGGGTCCTGCATGGGGCACAGTGGGGGCTCCCTTTGCAGGTGGTCCCTGTCCTCTGCAGTGACCTGCTGTGGGGGAYGTCAGGTCTGACAGCCCCACTGATCCACGCAGCTCGTTGTCCTCTCCCTAGATGCAGAGCGGGCGGAAGTGGGTCGCTTTGCCAAGAATTTCCTGCCCATCCTCTTCAACGTGTACAGCCAGCCTGAGGAGGACGGGGACAGCAGTGCACAGCGCCGCTCYGTGCTGGACACTGTCCGGGCTTACCTGACCATCACAGAGCCGCAGGTGAGGGGGCCTGGGGAAAGGGGGGTGGCTGTGCTGGGCAGACCAAAACGTCCCAGCCAGACCCAGCCTAATGGGGCTGGTGGGTTCATGATTGGGAAGACAGAAACAAGCTGGGCAGAGGGCAGTCCCTTCCCTGCCCAAATCCTTTCCCAAGCTTGCAGCTGCATGTGGAGCATCATATGTGAGCCCCTATTGAATTTGTCCAGCCCTTTTGGACCCGCTGATGTTTGGGTCTTCACAATGTCCTGTAGCAATGCTTCCCCCRGGTGGACTGCACGTTCATGGAAAAGTACTCCCTTCAGTCCGTTCTGAACCTGGTCCTGGCTGCAGCAARGATTGCCTGAGTTGCTGTGTTGTCAGTTTGCTCCTGGGGCTGTAGCACGACAGTCAAGTTAGCACGTGCAGTTCTGCAGGGCCCCTCAGGCCCTGGGCTTGCTGCAGAGCCCAGCAGAGGAGTAGGGTGGTGGGCACCAGGAAAATGAGACCAAAGTCAGGGTGCCCGTCACTGTGCAGATGGGAGCTGTGCTGCAGAGCTCCCAGCCTGAGCCCAAGTGCATGTGGGGGCAGGAGGGGGAGCCCTGCTGACSCTGTGCTTGTCCTGCAGATGGTGTGCGGGTTCCTGCAGAAAGCCAGCGAGAAGCTGACCAGCCCCGAAAGCTCAGAGTTTGCCAGGTAATACCCAGGGGCTGGGGCTAATGGGTAAAGCTGCTGTCTTCCTCTAGCCAGGCAGCACTAGGGCGCTTGTACTGTCCCATGGGGAAGTGCTGCTGTCCTGCATCAAACCAGGCTTGCAGATGGAGTCCCAGCGTTGTGGAAGAGCATTAGTGACCTGCTAATCGTCTCTCTTCTTCAGACTCTCCATCCTGGATCTGATCGTGGCAATGGCACCCTACGCTGACGAGCAGTCCCTGGACTCCCTGTATCGCACCATCCAGCCTTCCCTCCAGGTGAGTTGGCTCCCGGCCCCCACAGGTGCAAGGAGAGCAGCAGGACACCTTCCCCACAAAGGAGGGAGATGATGGGTTATGCTCCTCCAGCCCACATGCAAACCAAGTAGCAGGTTAGGATGAGGCTGGGGGCACACACCAGACCATGCTCTCCTCCTGGTCTGCTGGAGGRGCGGGATGGGACTGTGGCTGTGCTCACTGGGGTCTGCTTGCTGCGAGCTTGGAGCCATGCTGCTGTCGAGCTGAGCAGGTGCTGCAGGACAGGTCTCTGCTGGGTGGTGTAGGGTGCTGCAGTAGTCCCTAAGGACGCTGTGCTGAGGAGCTGCCCTGATGGACACGGCGTGGTGGTTGTCCCTGCAGAGCAAGGAGCGCAGCGTGCAGAAGAAGGCGTACCGTGTGCTGGAGGAGGTGTGTGCTGCCCCCCATGCTCCCTGCCAGGCCTTTGTCCACTCACACCTGGAGGATCTGCAGACAACACTGCTGGACTCGCTCAAGAGTGCAGCATCTCCGGCCAAGAGGGTGAGAACGAGGGCTGCTGGGGCAGAGCTCAGCTACTGTGAGGAGGGAACAGGGAGGGCTGCGAGGGCAGCCGGGTGCGTGCCCCTGGGTCTAACAGCGCTGGCGGTTTCTCTCCCCAGCCCCGGCTGAAGTGCCTGTTYCACATCGTGAAGCAGCTTTCTGCAGAGCACGAGCCCTTTATCACTGCCTTGGTCCCAGAGGTGAGCATGTGCAAGGGGAGCCTGGCCAGTTCTGGCTGCGGGGGTGGCAGTGGGGTTTTGACGTGCATCTGTGCCTCCAGGTGATCCTGTGCACCAAGGAGGTGTCGGTGGGGGCCCGGAAGAACGCCTACCTGCTACTGGTGGAGATGGGGCATGCCTTCATCAGCTTTGGGCCCACCCCACCAGGTGAGCTGCTGCCACAGCTTCTGGCAGCTCTGCAACCCCTGCTCTGCTTGCTCAGCCCCAGGGAGAGTCAGACCCATGGCCAGCACCCCACTCGCATGCAGAGAGCGGAGCCCCAATGCTAGAGGCTGGTGCTGAGGTTGCAGGGCATGAAGAAAAGCACCTGCCTGCTGAGATGGGCCAGAAAGGCCACTGGGCACAGGAAGAACAGGGTCCTGAGTTGCACCTTTCTTGCAGAGGCCATGCAGCGGTTCCTGCTCCTGGTCTACGCGGGGCTCACGGGCTCGGTCACCATGATCAGCTGCACGGTGCTGGCACTCACCCGCCTGTTCTTCGAGTTCAAAGGTGAGTGCGGGCAGGAGGGCCGGGGTGCCGGGATAGCACTGCCCCACAGCGCAGGGTTCGCTGTCCGAGAGCTCCCCAGGCTGTAGGGGCTAGCCCCTCTCCTGTGCCAGGCACCAGGGCTCTGGCCTGCGCCCAGCGCTGCTGGCGGGGCTGGTGCAGGCACTTTTAGGTCTGCTGGGGAGGGCACTGTCCTGGGCAGTGGGACAAGGAGGGTGCTGRGAGGAAGGAGGCTGGCTCTGGCTGAGCCCTGCTGTGGTTGCAGATCACATGGGGCTGAGCGTGGTGGAGCAGCTCCTGCAGAATGTGTGCCTGCTGCTGGGCTCTCGCACGCGGGACGTGGTGAAGGCGGCCCTGGGCTTCCTCAAGGTCGTGCTGCTGCTGGTTGACGCCAAACTGCTCACCAAGCATGTCCAGACAATGGTGAGACCCCAGCATGGGCACCTGGAGGGGGGTGGCAGAGCAGAGCCTTGGGCTGCCTTGGGACTGGTATCCCCAGGGGCATCCCCAGCTGCATCCTGCTTCTGCCTGGGAGCTGAGGGCCCAACCCTGATACCAATGGCTGAGAAAGCAGTGAGGAAGCCCTTCTCCTGCATGCTGGCATGGATCTGCCAGAGCCTCCCCATGACTCAGCTCTGCCATCAGGGAGTCTTCCCTGTGCCCGTGCCTGGGACAGCAATGGGTACTGGCAGATGGCAGCAGGGTGCTGAAGTGGTGTAGGTGAGCAAGGTCAAGAAGGCTGTGCAGGGGCAGGGTGGGAGATTGGGTGCCCTTGGCAGAGGTGCTCTGAGCTTGAGGGTTTCTCTGTCCTGGCAGCTGGAGGCCGTGGGGAACCTTTCGGACGACATGAGACGTCACTTCCGCATGAAGCTGCGCAACCTCTTCACCAAGTTCATCCGCAAGTTTGGGTGAGCTGAGGATGCTGGAGGGGCCCTGGGCCACCCCACAACTTGTTGAAGCAGCACTGGGGGCAGTGAGGGAGTTCCCTGGGAAGTGGTATGGGAGGAGGTGGTGCTGTCCTGCGTGTGGGGGGAGCTTGGGCGGTGATTGCTCTCTGTGCCCYGCTCAGCTTCGAGCTGGTGCAGGGGCTGCTGCCAGCTGAGTACCACAAGGTGCTGGTGAACGTCCGCAAGGCCGAAGCCCGGAACCGCAAGCAGCGTGCCCTGAGGCAGGCAGCAGCGGACGCGGATGAAGAGGAGGCACCRCTACAGCCCAGAGGAGACAGGTAAAGATGGACCAGAGCAGCCCTGCCAGAGGGTGTGGTGCTGGATCCGCTCCACTGATGCCTTTAGAGATACTGGGGGCATCTCTGGAGTGAGGCTTCCCATGTGCCAGGGAGCAGGCAGGGCACCGGGGCTGGGCTTGTTCTGTTTCTATCATCCTCTCTGCCTCTTGCCCAGCATCGAGGAGATCCTGGCTGACTCAGAGGAGGAGGAGGAAGAGGAGGAGCGCCGGGGCAAGGAGTGGAAGAAGCAGTCATGGCAGAGGGGACAGGCCTGGCTGAAAGAAGGGGAAGAGGATGAGCCCCTCAACTTCCTGGACCCCAATGTGTCCCAGCGGGTGCTGGGTGAGGAGCACGGCCTCGCATGTGGCTGGGGTGGGAGCTGGCATGATGCACCGGGGCCTTGGCATACAACCCCCCCTGGCACGTGGGCTCTGCCCCAGCCCCTGACTTGTCTCTCTGTGTGCAGCCACTGAGCCAGGCACCAAGCAGTCCAAAGGAGTGAGCCATGACTTCCAGGTGTCTGAGGATGGGCGCTTGATCATCCAAGAGGAGGAAGAGGAGGTGGACGATGATGAAGCCAGAGGTACTACCTGGGCTGGCAGGTGGCCACACTACACTTGCTCTGGTTCTCTGTTTTTTTTCCTGCCCACCCACATGTGGGAACTTGGGGGAAGGTGGTAGAGGTGGCAGGGATTGGTGTGGCCTTGTGTTACAAGGTGCAAGGCCCTGCCGGGGCTGCTGGCACGCAGGTGAGACTGTCTCCACCACCATCGGGAGGGTGTTGGAGGGGACACAACCATCTGTGCTGTGGGATATCCACTTGGTAGAGGCACTCTGCTCCTGGCAGCCTGCTACAGAGGCTGGCACAGTACAGGAGCACACCTGTACCTGCATCCTGCACTGACCCTGCTGTCCTGTGCTGTAGGAGCAGATGAGGAGATGGCAGATGTGCTGCAAGAAGTGGGTCTTCGCAGTGTGAGTACAGAGCTTGTGGTCTGGAGGAGATGGTGGGGTGGGCTYGGCTGGGCTGAGCCCCTGTCTGTGCTGCGGCAGATGCAATTCTGGCCGAGAGGCCGGTGGGGACACCAGGCAAGCAGCAGCTTCTTGGAGAAGATGYGGGAGGATGGCCTGGGTCAGGGGATGTGCGCAGAGAGTGTGGAAGGCCTCTGGGTCCCCATGGGAGGAGGCAGGAGGCTCTTTGTGCCTGATAGAGATCGCAGATCTGTGGGGGAGCAGGACAGTAAGGACAAGCCAGTTGCAGGGTCCCCTCTTCCTCTTTCTGCAGAAGAAAAGCCAGAAGCGTCGGTTTAGAGAGGAGCCAGACGATGAGGAGACGGAGTCTGGGGCCTACCCTCAATACAGAGGTAAGCCGCCTGCTCTGCGGCTCTCCAGGGAGCCAGAACCATGTACTGTTACTGCTGGGCTGCTGCAAAGTGGCAGGAGCTGAGGTTTTTGCCCGTGTGAAATTTTCCCACTTTTCTGCTTCTCTTCTCTCCTCACACCTAAGAGCTAGAGGCAAAAAGGGAGCAGCTCTCCCAACCCCAGTTCCTTCTTGTGTTGGAGCTGGGAAGGAGCCTGGGCCTGGCCCTGGGACCCCCCTTCTGACACACACATTCCCTGTTTTCCAGCTGGAGGCTCTGGGATCCACCGGCAACTGGGCAAGGAGCCAGCCTTTGGTGCAGAGTACAGATCYAAGGTGAGGGCCCCAGGGGGACGCAGGGCTGCGGTGAGGGATGCCTTGGGCTCTGGTGGGGCAAGCGCTCCATCAGGGATGCACTGGCAGGGCAGGTGCAGGGTTGCTGTTGGCCTGGGGGGGCAGGAAGCACGGCTCTTTGCTGGGCTCTGGTCCAGGGCTGCCGAAGCTGGGGGATCTCAGCTCCGAGGGGAGTCGCCAAACGCTCGGTTCCTGTGAATGTTTCCAGCCCATCTTGTCCTTGCTACTGTCCTGCCCTTGCTGTGCCCAGTGTCTGCTCGCAGCAGGTGTCTGGTGCTGTGTCTCAGGGTGGGAAATCTGGCCCCAAGGRCCTTGTGCTCGGACTGTGTGCCAGGGTTGCCCCAGAATGGGTGCAGGTGTCTTTGTGCTGCATCTTCTGCCATGCTGGTATCTCCCACAGAAAGGCAAAGGCGACGTGAAGAAGAAGGGCCAGCTGGACCCATATGCCTACATCCCGCTGAACAGGGCCAAACTCAACAGAAGGTGGGTCTAGCTGGGAAGGGCACAGGGTGGGCAACAGGACTAAAGCCAGCTTCAATCCTGCTCTGCTTTGTTACGATTGCCTGGGGGTCTGGGAACTCTCCACTGGCYTCTGTGCTGCTCTTTGCAGAGCTTGGAGCAAGCCTGTGCCCAGTGCCTGGGCTAACCCAACCTTGTGTTCCTCTCTCCCCCTAGGAAACAGGCAAAAATGCAGGGACAGTTCAAGGGCCTGATGAAGGGGGCCCAGCGCGGGGCCCAGGCCGGCCGCAGGAACCGTCCAAAGGACCGTCGCCCCTGAGGAGCCTCGGACGCTCTGTCTGCACCTGCCCAAGGAGTGACGACACCCTGTCGCGTCTGGGCACCAGGAGACGGGGTCTCGTGTGGGGACAAGGGGGAGACTCCTCTGCAGGAGGTGGCCTGTGCCTGCTTGAGCCTCCCAGGGAAGCCACCCCATCGCATTACAGACTCACGGCCCAAGCCCTGTCCTCCCGTGCTGAGAGGAAGGCGCCGGGTTGCCTGACACTGCCCAGGGGCCCCGTTTGGTGTGTGTGTGTGTGAGAACGAGCAAGTGATGTGTAATGAATTCTCTGTAGTGATAAATACTCACTGTTCCTATCCAGCCTTGATTCCTCCTGTCCTTCCCATAGGAGCTGTATGCCCTGCAAACGCTTTCTGGTTGGCAGAAACTACTGCAGCCTCACTGTGCTGCCCTTTCTCTTACCCRTGAGAACTGAGACAGGCCCTTTCCTCTGCTCTGACCACTTCTCACCAACTGGACCTGAACAGCACAAGCAGTCCTGGACCTTTAGCTGCTCAGATATTTCAGGTTGACCTGAGCATCCATTTTTACCCAGTTACTTCTGCTAGTGTTGGCCAAAGTGCCCTGGAAAAAACAAGGATGGAGTTGACAGCAGTGGATACACAACAGCTCTGGGATGCAGGTCCTGTGGGAAATGGTTCACACTGTGAAAAACATGTATTTATGAACATATCTGGTTTTCCTTTCTTCTTCTGTATTAAAAAGCTTTCAGTCCTTTGTCATTTCCTATCATGGTAACTCACATGCTGGAATTACAGTGCTTCTCAATCTTGTCATGAGCCAAACAGATTGTGCTTGTTCAGCCTCTTACTGCAGGCTTCTTTCTGTAGGCTGAAAATCCAGTTTTGTGGCTCTCTTTTGTGCTTTTTTATTTTTCAAGATCCTTTTAAAAGCCTGGGTGTGGAGGGAGGAGCTCTTGTGCTAGTATTGCTTGTGCCTTACCAGGAGCACTGTCTCCTTCCTGCTTCCCCACCCAGGGATTTCACTGCACCGCTGTGCACAGGGCTGTGTGGAGGTGCTGCTGCTCTAATCCTGCCACCTATTCACTGTTGCTGACCTGAAGGGTCCCATTCCCCCAGTTTTGGAACTTGCTTTGTATTTCTTATTCCTACCTGGAAATACTGCATTTGTATGGGTCCAGTCCTGGCTGTCCTGTGGGGCAGCCTGTGTTACTGCCCCCAATCTTCTTTAGTGTTGCAGCAGTCTTTACAGTCTTAGCAGCAAAGATTTTTATTATCTGGTCCATGGGGTAAGTATCGAAAATTAGCACATCAAGAACATAGCCCTGAGGGTTCATCACTAAAATTGTCATGTTATAGCCTAGACTTACTCAAATCTTCCTCCCTCAAAGAAAGAAAGCCTCAAGCCAACAAAGAAAAACTGTACTCCAGGGAGGAGGAAGAAAGAAAAAAGCCCAGGCATCCTGGAGACGGAAGGGTTCTTCCCTGCCTCCCCGCGCACAGGTACACTCCCCGGCCACATCCTCCCTGCCTGCAGCGCTCCGTGTTACTGATAGAAATGGAGCCGGGGAAGCAAGGACCCGTCCTCGCAGGAGCRGATGGGACTGCAGCCCTGGCAGCCTCCAGCAGAGCCTCCTCGCCATGTCCAGGTCTACACRCACCTTCCTGAGACCTCCTCCTCCACCTCCTGAGGGTCAGGACGGGAGGGACAGACAGCAGTCACCTTCCTGCAAACCCCGAGGGAGCTCCCTGAAGGAGAGACAGCCTTCAGCCAGGGAGAGGATGGGCAGCTGAAACTCCTGCACCAAAGCTGTGGTGTGTCATCTGTGAGGCCCAACGCTAGCCCAGACCGTTACACCTGACTCCAAAACCAGGGTCTCTGTTGGCCAACACCCATAACACGTGGCTCCAGGCCCTTCAGAGCCATCTGTCTTCTTGCTCTTTTCTAACTCTCTTTCCTCCTTGGAGATGGGGCCTGGAGACGGCTGTAGCTAATTCATTTAAAAGCTCCAGATTATTCACTGTATTGTTCTTCATTTGCATGTTGTTGCTTAAATTAGTGCGTGCCTGTGTGGAACAGAAGAGTTTCATTAGCACAGAGGATGGTGTTCGCCTGAACTGGTGTCCAGAGAATAGATTCTTCTGCAACAACATCTTGTTAATCAGCTAATTAATCATGTAACGCAGCAGCAACCCAGGAGAGGAGACGTCGCCATACCCGCGGAGGCTGGCTCCAAGTCAAGCCTGCTCCCCAGCACCACCTGCCCCAGGTGGGGAGCAGAGCTGCATCCCCAGGTCCTGCTGGAGTCCAGGAGCGGCTCCCTGCTATGGGGCAGGGCGGGGGGTGATGTGGGGCCAAGCCTCCCACGGGCACCACAGATATTTTGCAGCTACCCCAGAGGGGTCCAAAATGGGGTGCTGGAGAGGACTCCGCAGCCTGGTGCAGGGGTCTGATGGAGGTCCGCACAACTGTGTGACACAGTGGGGAAGGGGTGTTTGGGGCCTYTTACGGGGTAAAAATGAGGGGCATCCCAGGAAAGGGGGAGGGGGCAGATGAGCTGAGAGCTATTTTTTCATGCAGCGCGGGGTTAAACCGTGGACCTGCTTTCYGCAGGATGCTGTGCGTACCCACGGYGTTATCGGTTACATTCATGGATGAAAATGCCACCAGGGGCTTTTGGACTTGCAGATACCACCTGCAAATGGGGAGGTTTCCAGGTGGCAGCTTGGCCAGGCAACCCCGGGTCTGGCTGCTGCTGCACCCTGGTACAAAAGTCAGGATTCAGTGTGCACCCAGGTGCAGGAATAGGAGAACCATCCCGGGGGGCAGCAGCATAAGAGGAACCTCCGTGTTTATCCTAAAATGATTGGCAGTAAGATAATTAAGTGTGGAGGTTGAAAATGCCAAGGGACCACTCCAGCTAAAATCCAGTCAATTAAAAAAAAAAAAAAGTCAGTTTAATTTCTAGTCCCCGCAGCACTCTGAGCTGCAGTTTCCCTTTGTGTTTCTAAAAAGTTTTTTTTTTTTCCTTTTCCTGGTTGCTACCTGAAAACCTTGTGCAAACCCTGGTGGTGCGAGGGTGCAGGTGTACAGGGACCCTGGCTGAGGGCACGGTGGGTACTTCCCCACACAAGGGAAGAAACAAATCTGCTTATTTCCTGCTCCTGATGGTTTAATTTTAAATTAAATTTAAATTAAACTAATTTTCACTGACTGTGTGTTTGGGGGGGGCACTGCTCAGGGGTGCCGGGGCCATGAGGAGGGGGAGAGGAGCCGGTGTGGAGGCGGCGGGGCGGGGAGGGTGGTGCGGCACCTGCCGGGTGCTGTCCCCGAGGCCGCCGGGGCTGCGGGCGAGGCCGCCAGGGCGCCGCCCTGCCGGGGAACACACCGGGCCCCTGGGCATGGCGGCCTACAACTCCCGGCATGCCTAGCGTGGCGGACAGCCGTTGCCCTCCCCGCCGTGCGCGCGGATCGGCCGTTGCCCGTTCGAACCGGCCAATGGCGGTGGGGCGGCGCCGGCTCCAGCCAATGGCGAGCCGAAATCTGGCAGGGGCGGGGCCGAGGGGGTGGTGCGGCGGGCCAATGGGGAGGCGGGGCGGCAGGTATGAGATGGCGGCGGGAGCGCGGGCGCCCRGTGAACGGCGCGGCGGCAGGTAGGAGCGGCGTCATGCCCGGGCACCAGCCCGCTTCCCACCCCATTCCCCCCGGCGCGGCCCCCCTCGTTCCTCCCCTCCTTAGTGTCTTGGTTATGGTAACGGCCACTGTCTGCCCGGCCCTTGCTGTCCCACCGCGCTGCGGCCCCTTGCCTGGCTCCAGCCCTGCCGCTGCCTCGCCCGTTGCCTGGCCGGTCGCAGGCACCGCACTGCGGTCACCGCACTGCGGGCACTACACGCCGCATGCACTGTCCCGGTGGCAGCGGTTTGCTGGCAGGCAGGAGCCCCGCAGGCACATCTCTCCCTCGGCCCGCCCATTGCGGTGCTTCCCTTTGCGCCAGGATCTCGCTATTCCTCGCTTTCCCCCCCTCTCCACCCCCGGTATTGCTGCAGCCGCTCCCGTCGCTGGGGATCCCACGGTGCGGGTGTCGTTACCTGCCCCCCCGCACCGCCCCGGCGCTGCTCACCCCGTGCGTGTCCCTGCTGCGCCGGGCAGCCCCCCGGGGATGGACCGTGCCATGCCACCAGGTACTTCACTCGTCCCGTGGGACAGACCCAGGCTGGGCCCCTGTGTGAACCTCCGTGTTGGTTTGCTGCACTTGGGYTCCATCCCCCCGGGACCTCGGTCCTGCAGTCCCTCTGTTCCTGTGGGATCAGCCTGAGCAGCTGGGGAATGCTTACCACAGCATCCCTGTGGTGCATTGCAGGGGGGAAATATCTCCTTGTCCTGTAAGGCTGTGCTCTAAACCACCTACCCGTGAGCAGGAAGACTATTCCCATAGGGAACTGTGTCCCTACCCTCAAGTTATCAAAAGTGAAAGCCCACCTAGCAGCTTTGCTCCTGCTTTGATGCATTCACTCCCTGCCTGCAGAGGCACGAGATGTGCTGTGGCTAGGCTGGCTCGTTTCTCCTGCAGCTGCAGAGTGAGACCTAATGCTGAGTGCTTGGCAGTTGCAGGGTTTGGTAGGGTGATGGCACTATATAGACTTGCTTCACAGCTAAGCCTCTCTTTCTTGTGCTTTGTCCACTCTGCACACATTACTCTGAATTTCCAAATACAGGCACTCTGTAAGGTCAGCGTGATTCACCTTTGAGTACTTTTATATGTCTAACCATTTTGTGATAGCTGCCAATAAAACAGTTGTGAATGTACAAGCACCTTGCTGGAACAATGTTCTGGGATGACTGCTGAAAGGTTGTAATATCCTGMCCCCAGTATGTGTGGTGAGGTGCTGCAGACTGAGTTTTCCTTGACTGGTAATTCGTGTGGACTTGTAAAATAAATTGTCTGAAGGGTGATGCCTGRTGCCCAGCCTGAATCCCAGTGGTGCTGTCCTGTTGTCTGTGGAGTGGGACCCATATCTGATGTCACTTGCTGTGCTTATCGCCTGGGGGACCTGCTATGGCCCCCAGGGTGGGGGGCTGAGCATTGCTGAGCACAGCGGGGAGGGACAAAGGTAGCACTCTGCGCTCAGTGCAACACACTTGAGCAGGGAGTGCCTAACATGCTGAACCTGGCAGAGGGGTAAGTACACTTTGTGCAGGTGGTGCTTGGAGCACTCTTTTGGGTAAAGCATTTTAAATGTGTCCTGGATCAGTCTGAATGATTGCATTTCTTTGCTATGTGCTGACAGTTGCCTTTGGGATGTAACCCCTAGCTCTACCTACCCTCTCACAAGCAATTGTGTTAAAGCAGAGCCTGAAGTACAAGTTTTACTCCAGCACTTTGTCAGCCACAAATACTACTAGCAAATTCATCTCTTGCTTTGCAGGTCAACCACCACAAAGTATTTAAAACCACACACACACACAC
>NW_020449418.1:8174265-8208759 GCF_003343035.1 Apteryx rowi | reverse complement strand
AAGCACGAGTTACCTAATAAAGCTTACATGCTGTGTGTGTGGTCTTACAGCATGCTGACTTAGAGATTGAAAGCTGGTTGTCTCAACCTCCTTACCAAATGTTACTAAACATGACAAAAGATGATTTGTGTGGATGYCTCTTCTATTTGTGGTCTTACTAACCTCTGCCTGGCTCTTCATAACTGAGAATGATGATTGCAGTGTGTCTGAGTGCTCAGTTCCAAAAAAGGAACATCTGTCTGTTTGAATGCATTTGATGTGTGAGTCAAGCAGTGCTTAAATGCTTTGCCAGGCACTCAATGTTCATGTTGGCCATCTCATATGACAGTGGTGAGACGCATGGAAGGGAAGGAGCTGTGGGCCTGGAAGGCAGGATGTTCTAGAAAAAGGCATCTTGCTAAAATGCCTGGAAAAGAGTGTCACTGAACAACTGGACAATAAGAGCTTACATCTGAAACAGGCGATGAAAGGAGACACAAATGCCATCTATGTTTTACTGCAAATAGAAATATGTTCACTGCAAACATGACTTAGTGGCAAAAAGTCAAAGTGACTTGCTAGGGTTACACAGAAAATCTAGTTGATTTGGGTATTAAAGCCAAGTCTGAACAGATGGCTACTTTTCTCAGAAGATAGCTTGAAGCAGGGGACGATGTTATTCAACTATTCCGTTCTCCACAGCTCTCATYAAAATCCTTGAGACCAAGACTTGTATTTAATCCTCTGCTCTGTCCAGCCCTGTCAGGCGCACATCCAGACCTGAACTCAAGGCTAGCTTGCATTTGCAGTATCTTTGTGTGTCTGCATGTAACACCCCCTCTTGTTCCCATCCAGGGCCTGGATGGGCTTGGACAACAGGATCCTTGTTCTGCTACACTTTAGTATATTGTCTGTTTGCATGAAGGGGGAGCGTTGCTTGCCCACATGTCCCAAAGCAGTGTCTGGGTCTCATTGCCAGCCTGGTCATTGCCTTGTTGCAGTGTGCACACTTACATACATATGAAAATGTCACCAGGCTTCATTAATGCTGCTTTAAAGGTGCCTGGGCACTCGGTTCAGTCTGAAACGAAAACTCCCTTGTATTGGACACTATACTCTGGAAATCAAATTCCTTGGTCCAAAGAGCAACAGTCTTCRGTACATGATGGTTTAGTAAGTCGCACAAACAGAAGGGAGGGAGGCAGGGCAACGTGGAAATGATGGCTAATATTTAATGATCGCCCTGAAGTCAAGTTTCTCATGGAAACAGTGTCCCTCTGTAGACTGCATCAGGCTTATGGTGCAGGGAGTGTGGTCACAGCTGAGGCCTTGTATTTTCCACTAGCTGATTTCAGAATCAGCTCTTTCCGTAGGTTCCTTCAGGATTTTCACGTGCTCCCTAACCAGAGGCAAGAAAAGGGAGCCGAAGCCCTTTCTCTTGCATATGCTCCGTTGCATTCAGGCATGGTCTTTCTGTGCTGCTTTTGTGTAGAAGTAGCAGGCTTTCACCAAACTTGTGCTATTACTCTGTGGACTGACTTTGGGTTATGCAGTCCCAAGTTGCAGGTGTTTTGGAGTCAACTTGAGAGGAAAAAAATGGGAAGAACAGCAGCCCCTTGTTGTGATAAATTTGGCCCATCACTTGTTTCAAAGGTTTGCAGGTCTAGGGTTGCTCCCTGGCCTCTCTTCCTGGTAATTCATTACACTGTTGTTATTATAACAGTGACAATAGCGACAACCTCTGACAAGAAGTTGGGCCTTTTTCTATGAGGTGTGAAAGCCTTCCTCCCAGGCTCATGGCCTTTCTCACCTCTAGGCTAGGTAATTGCAATTAAACTATCTAGAGTTCCCTCATAAAATTCTTCAGAAACTRTAGACAGTGGAGAATGTGATAAGCCACTTAAATGCCTGCCAGCTGGCTCATGAGAACTTTTAATATGTTTGCTTTTGCCCTATGAAACTCTAATAATTTGGAGTCCAGCCAAGACATCCTTTCTTCTTGAGTGGTAACGTGGCAGCTCTGATTTTCAGAGGCAGGAAGTTCTCAAGGGACCTGGCATTAGTTTCCCTTTTCTTTTGCTGGAGTTCAGACTTGATGTTGAAATGTGGCTTTACGGTTTGGGAGTTCCATATGGGCATTCTTGCAGCCTGCTTGCGAGCTGTCACAGAGCAGCAGATAAGCATGCTATGGCTGGTCATGCCTTGGAGAGCGGAAAGCTTTTTAAGGAACATCCTTCATAAACTCCCACTGGTGCCTGAAGTTCTCCTCTCACACACGTGTCATTCCTCATTTTCCTGCGTGGTCTCCAGATCACATAAATTTGTCAGTGCTCCCTGGGCTCTGCAGAAATATTGGATGAATCCAGACAGAGATGGTCTGGTGGGACAGGAAAACTGAAGCAGTTTCTGTTATGTATGGGAGCGTTGCATAAAGTGACAGTACAGTTRTTTGCATATGAATTTTGGTATCTCTACACAAGGTTCCAGTCTGTGACATTGTAGCCTGCCCAAGTTGTCTTCAAAAGCACTAGACCCCTGTTCTGTTCAGTTACACCCAAGCATGTTTGGCGAGTTAATTGGACCGCTTTGTGTACCTCTCTCTCTGGTACTGCACGTTGTGCTGCTCTGCGGCTGGCCTAGCCTGTTTATCTGTGTGCCTTGGCAGCCCTGACCAGATGTCCCTAGCTTATTTAAATGCTGGCATGTATCCAGGTGTGCCTCATTGCAATTCCAGCTTGTGAAAGTTTACACATCTGGAACCTGGGATGTGGCCTCTGACATACTCAACGGTGTCTGCAGAGGATTTCTGATGAGAAGGGATTTGATGTGCTCTCATCCTTAGCAAACATCACCATGATATGAAATGTATTTGCAAACATGGGAATTGCCCATTGCACTCYCAGAGCTAAGGAATTGCTTTGTGGAATTGCTAAGGAGTTTTGTGGAATTACAGAAGTGTAACAAACAAAACAAGAGCTGTGACTTCCCGAATACCTTTGTTCTCAGTATTTGCCAGGCTGCGACCACAAAATCTCACCAAGCAGCAGTATTGGGAGCTGACTGTAGGTCCTGACCCTAGGTCTTGGTATCCCCCGGTCAAGGAAACACAGCACCAGTCAAAATGCCAACCTGCAAGTCCCACAGCACATTATGCTGAAATCCCAGTGCTCTGCCCAAGCACTGACAGTTGGCTGTGGGATGGGATTCCTGAGCTTGTTCTTGGCATAAGTTGGTGCTATCGATGTTGAGTGATTATTATCCTGTGGAAGGGCAAGGGCTAGGTGAACACATCCTTCCTAGCTGGGTTTTCTGAGTTCCCACAACTTGGCAGGTAATACCATGATTAAAATGGTGGTGAGTACAAAAAAGTTTATTTTTCTGAAATATCAAGTAACAGTGGACTAACCATGCCAGCCCCTTGCATTAGGGTTGCCCTCTGGTCAAGCTGGTCCTGTCAGTGAGCCTCAGAGTTAGGTTTTATCATGATAGTGCATATCTTCATAATACTGTCTATGTTTCTCCATGTCTCATTTTACAAATGTTTTTAGCTATCTTAAATTTTCTGATTTGCACTGAGCATGATGTAATTGGCTTGTTGGGGCTACAGAGGCATTTCTGAATTGACAAATGGAGTTCCAGTGAACTATGTAATGTATAGAGATAAAGGCACCTGTTATCAACAGGTATAACATGCTAGAAAGRGATCTGCTTATGTGCACAGCAATGTTATCCTGCATGCATCCGTATCAACTCAGACCAAATGTTACAAGAGCTTGTTAAYTTTGCTGTGCTGTTTTTGTGATTGCTCAATTTTTGATGTCAGAAGTAAACCTGATTGTTTTGGGGCTGCTCTTTATAGATGGTAATTCTGCTCTGTCTGGGCACCAGCTGGGAGCTACTAGACTGAGAAGCAGCAGCACGGTGCATCTTTGTCCATGTCTCTCGGAAATTCACTTTTCTCTGCCTTTTAAGGATGACCTGAGGCTCTTATCCTCAGGTATAAGGGTGACTGAATCAGAGGTGCATGCAGCGATTTCTGGATGTCAGAGGCTGAGGAGGCAAAGGCAGGACAGGAGCATACCTCTTACTGACTTCCAGTACACCCAAAACTAGGAAGTGAAGAAGTTAAAGACATTGAAAAATTAGGAGAGTAAGGGAACGCTATTACTGTGGGTACTTGGACAGTACCCATACTGTACTGCTGCAGCATGAGAGCCCAAGTGCCCTGGCAGGCAGCTCTTCTCAGTCTCAGCATGCTTTGAGGATATGACAGAAGCACGTGGACCTTGCAGTTCACCCAGCTAAGGAGCAAAAAGGCCAAAAGTGGGAAGAAATTTTCCTACTTGGGATAAGAATGAAGCTGAAGAGAGGTCAGTTGGCAAGAGTTCATAGGCACACATTCTGTAAAGGTTTTTAGATTATACAAAAAAAGGTGTTAGGGTCCACAGGAAGAGGAGRAATCCTTGCAGTTTGTTAGTTTGACTTCATAGTCAGAGATTGCAGTGGGTAATTCTGCAAGGCACACGGAGAAGAGGCGTAAATCCCTATCCTAGATGTGAAACAGCATTCAGGGCCGATGCCCTCTGATGCCAAGTGATGTTTGAAAAAACTCAGAACTATGGTGCAGTTATTCACAAAGTTGCTAAACTTAGCAAAATAAAGCAAAAAAAGACCTGGCATGATTATACAACTGGAGCAGGGAAAGCCACATTAATACAGTTTCTGCGTGGATAAATCTTTCATCTAAGTGGCTGCGGGGGTTTCCCAGGCTGTGACAGCTTCATCCTTCTGTTGGTCAGGATGCAGCCGCACAGCCCCTGGCCCTGTTGCTGTGGTTCTGCCTGGCCTCTGCTGGTTCCCTGGGCACTGCTGGCCAGATGCTGCTCTTGGCCTGTTGTCTTTGCTGTACTGGCAGCTCCCGGCCAGAGCCTGGAGCTCAGCTCTTACTTCCTCAGCCCTGCGTCCCAGCTGTCTCTGCCTGCCTGATAGCTTTCAAACCAGCTCCTTTGTGCTTAGTCCCATGTTGCCCCTCACACAGATGCTGGATTTCTTCTAAATGTCTGCAGTGTGACCTGATTATTTTTCTTGTCCTTCCTTGCCCTCCTTTTTAATAGTGTCTATAGAAAAGCTGATGGAGTTCAGTTATATCCGTCATGCTGACTGATAGTGCTGCCTCTTCTCTTGGGATTCCTCCTCTTTTCTGTTCCTCCAACATTCATTTCAGATTTAGCTATCAGCCCTCTAAAGAGAGGCCATTGCCTTTGTTCTGTGTTTGTACAGCATGGAGCACAGCGGAGTCCCCAGCTGTGACTGAGGTTCCCAATGTGACAGTGATAAAAGTGAATAGATTGGTAATGAGAAGAGACAGCTGCTGCCATCTAAAAAGAGTCAGTTTTGGTGCTTTGGTTTCAGTGAAATCAGGATTGGATCTAAGGCTACTTTTCCATTGCTGCTTCCCRTAGAGGTTTAGATTAAAATAAAACCACTTACTTACAAACTTTGAACAAAACTGGAGGTAAYGGAAATTGGAGGAATGTTGTTTTTTATTTAATGCTGTTAGACTGCGTTACTCTGATGTTAAGGCAGAGGTAGGAACTTGCAAATTCTTAATGTAAAATTACTGGGTTTCTGGCTATAGCAGTATTTCTGCATTCTTACAGAGATGAGGGTAGGGGGTCTGAGCTGTCAAACATTGTGGGATCATCCAGAGCTGTGTTGGTTACCCTGAGAAGGAGACGGCAAAGAGCACTGCAGTGAACATGCAGTTCCTCTCTAAGATGCCTTTTAGTTCTTTTTCTCCCTTTAGCATTATAAGGCATCTGGATAATCTTCTGTTGTGGTTATAGCTGATTTAAGTACTGCTTTGTTGTCTTCAAAATATTGCAGTGGATTTTATTAAACATAACACACACAAAATTCATTGAGGTCGTTTGAGAAATCTAGTGATGAAATGCAAATTTCTTGATGTTTTACATACATCAAGCTGTCTTGCTACCGAAGTTTTGTTTGATACTAGTAGTATGTTGCATTTTTAGTTTGTTCTGAAGCACACTTTTCCCCACTCTTCCCCACTCTTCCAGCCCTTTTATCTTCCCAAACAAGTCTGTCTCCAGATTCACACCATCCGTGTGTAACTAATGTTGCCTAGGTCTCCTTTGTTTCCTTTGCTGAGATAGATTTTGACTTCATAGATTATAGCAGTGACTTCAATATCCAATTTATCTGATGTCCAAAAGATGGCCAAGTGCTACATTAGTTCCACGTTGTCCAGCACAGGCTACCGTCACATAACACCAGGCTTTGTTTCCCAGCTCATCCCTGTGTAAATTACATATTACTATCTGGTTTCCATAGCCAAAAGGATGAATCACTCCAAGTTAGCTGTTTAAATGTGAAGAAAGAGAACAATTWAAAAGGGATCGTTTTCTATTATCACTTACTTGTACCAAGTCTAGAAACACTGGTCAAGGATTGGCATCCACTGTGCTATGCACTGTGTACTCATCGCAAAAGGACTCTCTCTGCCCCTAAAGACCTTATGAGTATAACCCTAGGCAAAAATTACWGCATGTTTTTCTTAACATTTTTCAGAGGCAAATCAGTCATTCTGTGAAGAGTTACTGTGCTAAATCTGAGGACTGAATGTGATCTTTGTTACGCCGTCTTACAAGAATGTCAGTCTGAAGTACAATTCTCAAGGCAGCGTTAACTGTGAAGTCACTTCTAATGTCTCTACAGTCCATTCCCATTAGCTTTCTTATAAATCTTTTTTTTTTTTAATCTAGGAAATAATTTGTCTTCTAGTCYTTTTGTACTTAAAATGGTTTCACATAATTCCACAACGGTTCTTTCATCTCTTTGCAAAATCTGGGATGGCTCCTATCTGGCTCTGGAATACTGTCTTCAGACATCCTCATTAATTGATTCCTTACTCTGGCACAGCATAGGAAATGATACTATTTCTCTCTCCCTGGGGAAATATGTGCCTGCATGCATCTGTCCTGTCTTCCTTTGTGCTTACCCAGGCAAAGAATCTCTTAAATTCTGTGTTCTTTAGCRGGGTCTGCTTATCACTCTGCTCTTGGTATTTGGTAGTAGCCTGGCTGTTTCTCACATTCTAAAGATGTTGTTAATATAGAAGGAGATTTTCTTCCATTATCTGCCTTATTTTCAAAAGCTCTTTAATCCTTTTACTTCTGTAATGGTAAGGCTCTTCTACTGTGGTGTGACTGAAGTATTAGCCCTTTAGTGGCAACATATGAAATGCACAAAACGGCACTGGGGATGAATTTTGCCCACTGAATTAGCTATATCAGACTACTCGGAAGTCTGTAGCTTCCAGCTTTTCCGCTTTCCCAGCTAGACAAACATAGCTAATGCCTTGCCCCAAAGGGTACCTCTTCCTTCTCTTTCTTGGCTTATTTGTGTTCTCCTTATGCTCTAGTTTCATGTTACTTGAACTTGTTTCTGCCTTCACGTGCATGGAGTTACAACAATATAAAATCTGTAAAAGCTGCTAAAACAGTTAGGTCTCACCTATCTGAATGCAAGCTTGCTTCCATATGAGCTAATTTGTCTGCTTCTAAAGYTCTTGCTCCACAGGTTCAATCACAATGTTTTGCCAGTTTAGATCTCATTTTTGTCCTAGTTTCCAAGGCATTTCCCTGGTCTGGATCTAGTTACCTTAGGGATTAATTGATCCATCATGATTTTGACCTCCTGCACCACCTACTCCCCATGAAACGATGGGGCTGTCATGCCTAAAGCAAGAACGTTGTGTGTGACAGACAGCTTTCTTTGTGACTTGGCTGGGATCACAGGCTTCGCTCCTAAAAGATGCTAGAATGGCAAGAATCTCAGCACAATATAGGACCCATTTTTTTTAATCTGCTGTCTTAATCACAGCCCTATTACTACAAGTTTTATTATTCATTGGGATTTGATTTTATTCATGGCAACAGAGAGGAAGCTATTTGTTCCTTTTTGTTGTCTTTTGACACATTGTAAAGCAATCACAGTTCACCGTATATAGAAAATATAGCTCTGTAATTACAAGCAAAGCAAAAAAATAGCAATAAATTTTCTGAATAATGTTTGTCTCCCTTTTGCTGCTGTTATGTAAACTGTGAGCGTAGGTGCAGCACATCCATCTTCCTTTTTTAACATGAACACAGCAGATGGGGCAAATGGCTTTTTTGAAGGTTATAGTGTGCGCAGCACTGAGGATTGGCATGGTTATTGTGTGTAAAGCCAGTGGGGGCTTTATCTTTGCTCAGAAATGGAGGTTTGCTTCACATTTCCATTTTGATTAGCAATAATGATACAAAGGCAAATTTTCTGCACGAGGAAGAGCTGCTAATAAAGTGACCTTTCAAAATTAAGTAGCTCATTGAAGTGCAATACCACAATAAGAGTATACAAGGCTYGTCCCAGCTGCGGCAGGCAGGGAAACTGGACAGGAATCCGGAGAAACATGGAACGGGAAGGCTCAAGTGGGAGACTTGCTCATTGTAGCAAATACCAAYGGCCCTCTGCAGTTTCCAGCTCTGGAGGGGGGCAATCTATGTACTTCGGCTTTGAGTGCATCTGAAAGAAAGACGCCAAAAGCCCCTTTGGCCAGTGTGAAAGGCAGGGGCAGAGAGTATTTACAGAAAGGTCCCTGAGCATGGGGTTGGTGCAGTTAAGGGACGTTGTTATTTTCCTGCCAGTGCTGTTGCCTTATTTGTGCTTGAATGCCGTTGGAAATGTGTTTGCACGGTTGCTCATGGCAGACTTAGGGTAGATTTGGGGCAATTTTGCAGATTCCTCTTAGATGCAGGTGAAGAACAATTAACACCAAGCTGGTCCTAATTCAAAGCCCTGGTTTCTGTGTAGGAATTATTTGCTGTTCAACTCTGGCTACACAGCCTTTGGCAAGAGACATGAATCAATTTGTCCAGCTTTTCTTTTCTGTTTTGTCTCTGTGTGAAGGCTGATGCCCAGTGTGTGCCAAGGGGGCCTTTCAGACCCAATAATGCGTCCTTGTGTCTCGTAGCATGCGTGGAATTTGCATAGGCTGTGCTGGGACAGGCAGGTTTCTTTGTTGCTGGAAACAAGGAGCAAGTTCTTTTCCCTGTCTCTGCTTCCTAATGCCTCTCCAAAAGCTCTCAGCACTCATGTAAGAAATTTACTTTTTTCTCTTTATTTTTGCATTAAATGTTGTTAAACTTTGTGTAACTGTAACAACGGGTGTGCAGAGAAGTTGTGTCAGTCAGTTCTAGCTGACAAAATTGTTTAATTTTTTTTCTCTGAACATGGATGTCTAACTGTCGGAGGGAGCAGATAATCCATGATGCTTGATGGAACTGCTGCAAAGTATTTGCATATCTTCTCTGTGGGGAAACAAAACTGCTAGTGAGTGAATAACAGTGCACGGATCATCGCAGGCAGGGTCACTGGGCCCATACACTTGCTATTAACCCTTCTCAGGATCTGTATTGCCATAGAATGAGTTGTCATGGGTTTCAGGCAAAGGGCTTGCTCCACATTATGGGMAGGGTTGACACTTGTTTGTGCATTTTAGGCCCGTGCAATGAAATCAGAATATGATCAGATCAGTTGGTAGTTGCTTTTTAGCATCTGATATTGAGTTGTTGCATTTTGGTCTTGATTTATTACATATAACAAACAGCTGAAAAACTTACTGGGAGGTACTTAGAAAAATATGGCCCCCATTTGGAGTCAGCAACATGCTCTCTAGGCCACTCTGAGCGATGCAGCTGGGAACCTTTAAGAGCTTTCTAAGTTTTTAGATGACCTGGCAGATTGCCTTATAGTCTGCCTTGCAGACCTTCCTCTTCTCCATCCTCTTGAAGGAGTCTTTGACATCCTTGGAGAGCAATGGCAAGGGGAGAGGTTTTTGTACGGATTCTCATGATGCAAACGTTGCTGAGAGCCTGCTTTCCTGTGATTTCAGCAAGTATCTTTCTCCCTGTGGAGTCTGAGTCCCAGTTTTTCTTCTCTTATTCTGATCACGCATCCTGGAAATCACACTAAAATGGTCTTTTAGGTCAGAGATATACAGCAGTAGTTCAGATAACTGTTGAAGTTCACAGATAAAGCATGGAAATGGCATGGGGTTTAGCTTACTTGCTGGTGTGTGTTTTGATGTCCTCTTCATTAGCTGCTCTCAGCATGTCAGAACAGTAAGTTGCTTAGATATCTGAACTAGTAGTTTAAATACTAATGCTCTATACCTGATACTGCTCCATTGCCTGAACCAATGGGTATAAGGTCCAGCTGGTTGCAAGTACGCTCCTTTTTTGTGAAGGACATGCTGGGCAGTGAGCACAGGTGCCCAGCCTTGGTTGGAATACAGTAATGTAGCCTTGTCTGCAAAAACGAAAGGAAGGGCGGGGTGCTCTGGTCTCCCATGGGAAGATCACTTTGGAGCGCAGGCTAGAGAAAAACTGAGGTGGCTGGGGGTTGGGGTGGTGACTAGCCGAGCATGTGCTTGCCCCAGGGTGCTGCACCTCAGCGGCTGGAGTGATCAGTGGTGTATGAGTGGAGTGTTTCTATTACCTGTATGCTTGGCACCTGCTTTTGGAAAATAGTGTTCAGTGGGGACTCATAATTGAGGAGGGACGTTGAAACAGTGGAAAGAAAAGGATTATGCAAGAGCCAAAGTATGATTAAAGGATTAAAAAATGTGTTACAGTGAAAGCACCCAGTGTATACCAGCTAGGTGGGCAGACAGACTCCACCCAGAACCTAGGAGGAACTGGCACACCAACTTGCAAAGCCAGAGCAGTGTGTTATAGCAGAGTATGACATCTGGGCAATAGTTTGTGACTGGAGAATAATTGCTCTAATATTCACATTTAAGTAAAAGGGGAACAGGAGAAGCAAGCTAGGCAACTGTAGGCTGGTGGGCCTGACTTCAGAAGTGTGCAAGTCCTTGAGACAGTGGTGGGAAGATGGTAATGAAAGTAGCTGAATAGATTCAGTAGTTGAATAAGATTCAGCGTGAGCATTTAAGAGTGCTGACTAACCTGAGATCTCTGATAGCAGTTTATTTTGATTTTAGACATGGGAAATGTAGCTTACCTAACCTCTGGTAAAGCTATGTTCCTGTTATAGATAACCATTAGTAGAGCAGTGTCTCTAATACATCCCATTTCCCATGCCACATGAGAAGCTATCAAACTGGAGAAAGTAGACATCAGTAGAGAATTGGGAGGTAGAATAAAGGACAGCCTGAACAAGAGGCAAGAATYGGATGAGCCAAAAAGATCTATTAGGAAGAAGGTTATTACGGGTTTCTCAGGGACTGGTCTTGAGCRGCTCATGCTAATACTGATGAGTTCACACTCACTTCAGACCCAGAGCACATAGTTGGGCAGTTGTTGTAGCTGGCAGAGAGCACTAACTGAGGAGCTGGTAGCTTGTCACCTGGGAGCATCTGACCACATCCCTAGCAGAACTGAGGGTTGCATGTTTACGACCTTAGAAACAAAGTCCCATGGCGTGAGAGCTCTGTATTTRTTGCTAGGAAGGTAGTGATGATGGAACGGCTACAGGAACTGATGAGTATAAGCTGGCCTTGAATAAATTTAGATTGGGATTTAGACTTTAAGGCCACTGAGAATGAATTTCTGAAGAGGAAAAGGGACAGGACCAAACTTATTTAAGACTGAGAGTGATGAGTTARTGTAAAATATTAGATATCGTAGCTCCCTGAGCTGTGAGAAAGTGAATACAGTAAGAGTTTCTTCACTTGGGTGCTCTCATGTGTTGCAAATGCTATCATCACACTATGGAGTGCTAGTTTTGGACTGTTATGCAAACAGGCCAAAAATGTTTTTGCTCCAAAGGGAAATTAAACTGTGCTGTGCTGAACACTCACCGAAGACATTTTACCATTGGTGTAGACTCGTAGCCCCTTTTTTGGCAGATGTCTCCCTCAGGGCAGACCAGCTGGCTGTAAAAACAAAGTGATGAGGAGATATTGTTTTTTTTTTTTCTCCTTCCCTTTTTTCCAGTGATGCCATCTGCAATTTTGTCATTTGCAATGACTCCTCCCTCCGCARCCAGCCGATCATCTTCAATCCTGACTTCTTTGTGGAGAAGCTGCGCCATGAAAAACCGGAAGTGTTCACAGAGCTCGTGGTCAGCAACATCACCAGGCTTATTGACTTGCCTGGGGCAGAGCTGGCCCAGCTGATGGGAGAGGAAGACCCAAAGCTGCCYGGGGGAAACAGCATAGCCTCTGGATTTTTGCGTTCCCTGATGTCTCTGAAACGCAAAGGTGAGTATGACATGGTGCCTGGTACCCACCTTTAGAGTGATGCTGACTGTCATCATCTGTTACATRTAGTTTAGAAAACTTTCAGTGCAGGCCTGTTGTTTCAAGTTTGTGTTAAGTGCTTAATACTGTAGGTTTGTAATCTCTGGGGATGTCAGCTTTAGAAAGCAACAGAACAGAGGCCAGGAAGTTCAGCCAGGAAGTGCCTTGCTACTTCTAGAGTGTCCTTCTTCCGGGGGTTTATGTTCGGGTTGGCCACAGTCAGCTGGCTGCTCATTGTGCTTGGTGCAGCACAAACCACAGAAATGTAGCTTTGGCCCTGACTCTTTCTGGTCTGGCTCTGTGGATGACACGGAGCTGGAGAGGTGTCCCAGATCAAACTGCAGGTTCTTCCAATGCATGCCAAGGTGTCCTTGTCTCTCTATGCAGCATGCTTATTTTTGTCTGTGGTAATTCATACTTCTGTTTTCCTTAGCTCATTAGCTTTCCTCATTAATGACAGCATCAGTAAAGGCTGAGAATGTCAATTTCTGTGAACAACAGTAATGCCCACTCAGTTTTCCAGGCCACTGACTTCACTCAGTGCCCTCTGTCTCCTTCAGTTGTTATCCCAGCTTTCTTGAAGGTCATGTCTGTGCAGCTTAGAAATCTGTAGAACAGGTAAGCTTCTCCCATCCCTGTGCTAGTGCTGCTCCAATCCACATCCCAGTTCCAGTGAGGCAGTGACAAAGCTCTGTCTCTGCTCAAGCCCAGTTTTGACCCTGAYGGGGGTGACTTATTCTCTTTCTTCTGCTGAGGCAAGCATAGCTTCTAACACTCARCTGGAGTTTTCTTCTGGTGACCTGACTGTTCGTACCTTTTCTTTCAAGTCTGGCTGTTGTAATCATGAAATGTCAGCCCCAGCACCCTTCTCAGAAGTCTGAAGTTTGCCTTTGAGCACTTGTGTCTTCACATCCTCTTCTCACCAGTGGCTGGCAGTTACAACTGAGTTTAGTTGTATCTTAAAAGGTTTTCCAGGTGTGTGTGCCTTCTCACACCTCTGTCCTCACTCAAGGGGATGGGTTTTCCTCATAAATTCAGTTAAACTTTCTCACTTATCTGGACAGAAACCGACTCTCCCTGGACACCTCTCACATCCCTTCCTCAGCCATGGTTTCCTAGCTAGACTGCCTGTCTGCTGGCAAAGAAGCTGTGGGTAGCTGTCTTCAAATGTTGGCAGTTGGGATTGAATACTTCTAATGAATCTCCTGTTTACTTTGAGCAATTCTGCTATCATGAGCACCTCTGAGAAGAGCGTTACCAGTATGTCTGGGTTTTTTGGCTTTCAGTCTTTTTATGGTTTCTCTAAGTGTTCCTTTTTCTACCAACCTTAAGCATCTATAAGGATAATCTCTGAGCTCCACTGCTTAGACTGAAGTCTCTGGTACTGGCATCTGCCCTCCGCTCTTGGCTTACCCGGAGGGATCCCTGATAGACACGCTCACTCTGGCAGAGCTGGGCTGGGTAGCACTGCAGGGGAAAATCAAGCACTGCAAATCAAGTACTTCAGCATCCTTAGGTGAGAATTACTTAGTATCACCATGATTTTTCCTTGCTGCTCTATAATAACAGATCTTTACACTCTTCTCCCAAACTGCAGTTACACTGTGCTTGGACCTGTGTTGCACCTACCTCTGTCACAGAAGAATAACAGGACMTCTGAAATTTAGACATGTCATTTGACAAACAGGAGTGAGGGAGAAACAGAATCAGATGTATCTTGTTAGTGTTCATGGAAACTTCCCTGTTCTTCTCAAAACCTTCCAGGAGGGGCTTGTCAGCCTTGTCTGGCTCCTTTTTTAAAATTAGCCATACTCTGCTGGAGCACTGTTCTTACCAGCTTTCAGAACTGATGTCTCCTGCTAGCTCCTCTTCCACCAGGAGCTCCACCTTACCCAATACAGACTGAGTGTGTTTCCATGGCCATGTGTCTGCACTACAGTTACAGTAAACAGATGTTTCCAAGTCAGCTGGCTGCACTCCCAGGCTGCAAATGGCAGTGTCTCCTGCACTGACAGGCACTATCTGTGAACTCCAGACTCTGAGAACAAGTTTGTGCCTACAGAGAAAATCAATTTCATGTACTATGTTTCATCTTAGAGCTATCCTTTGTTTCTCTTGATGTTATAGACCAGCTAGAACAAACAGGTTTTATTTCTTCAAAGCCAGAGGCCAAGGACCGTAGAGCTCAGAGCTGATCAAACTGCAAATACTTATGACTTCTTTGAGCATCAGGAAACTCAATCTCATGCTGCTGCTTAGTTTCTRAAGCAATTGTACAATAACATCTAAGCCTTTATAACTCAGCATCCATTCTCCAGACACTCCTTTCAAGTTTCTTTGAGAATCAAATTCTCATTCAGACATCAACTTCTGACTTTAAAAGTAAATCGAATTCATCAGACCCTGCACGTCTCCCGAAGATGTGTTTTCCTCTCCCTGGCCACTACRGATTCTATCTGATGAATGTATAATGAATTTAGTTTTCTTCAAGGACAAGAATCTTTTACTAACCATTCTTTCACTTCACGCTCAAGCCTTTCAGATCTTACATGAGGATCAAGAGGTCACATTGTCCTCCTTCCTTCTGCAAGACTGAAGACCTTTTGCATGTGCTTTATCAGAGAGGGATCAGAAAGTTCTTGATTTAACAGGAGGTTGGAGTTCTTGGTGGCTTACCATGTATTTCAGAAGTCCTGGAAGAAAGTGGAACATTCTTCAGGCAGGATAAATTCAGTTGCACAGGAGGGTTGCTTGAGAAGTGCACAGGTTAACCTGGTCTTTCCCACATGCCGTGAACATCCATACCTCAGAACAGTAAGATCTGTAGTACAACAGACCAAAAGCTTGTAAAATCACCATGTGCTATGAGGAAAAAAAAAAAAGCAAGACAAAGCTTATGGGGGAGATGATAACTTTTATMAGGCCAGCCAATGCACTGCTTGGATCACTTGGCTATCAGCTGCAACAATAAGAGGAAAACTTTCAGTCCCAGAAAGCTGGTGCAGATGCCCAGCTTGCCTTCAGAAGTGACCTGTGCTCCTGCAAGTCTGGTGATGGGGAGGGGAGGTAGATTCTTTTCTTAAATCTGATGGCTCTTTGAAGCCTAAGTGCAAGGACAGGACAAACCAGCTATGTGCCTGGTTCCAGTTCTCAGTCCCAGTCAGCATGCACAGTATGGTCTATCCAGCGTTTCATCTCTAGCTGTGGTCAAAGCCTACATTCTTCTCAGGGGAGGAGTGGTGCCCCTGGTTCTGGTTGCTGCCGCTGAAGTCATGGGAGTTGCTTCAGCCTTTTGAGGCACAGAGTGTACTGGTTGTGTGTATCTGATGAAAAAAGTCATTCACTCACAAGACCCCATTTATTAGAAAACATTACCGTGCTTGATACCTACTCTCTTACCTGGGAAGTCCCTCTCTGGACAGGAACAGTTTTCTAGAGTGTTTCAACAAGTGCTTTTCAGTTAAAATGGGCTTCTCATCTAATGTTTCTTTCCACACAGGGGTCTCCTTCCTTTCAGCTCCTTTTYGCTTCTCTCTCTCCCTTTGGGGCTGGAGCTCTGGAGCTGGCAACTCATGCCTGATTTTTAACAGCCCCATGAGATGAAAGCAAACTCCAGGAGTGAGAGGAGCTGTCAGTGTTCCTTACAGAGAAGGGCCCAGCTCATTGCTTCCCTACTTTCCCTTCTTCTAGTTCTTCCTTGTTCAGCCTTCTGATACTTCATACTTTACTGTACTCGGGCCAGGGCAGCTGACATGGGAGAGAGATTCACTGCTGTTTATTCATCTCTGAAAAGGAAGCTGGCATGAGCTAGTCAAACCATGTCTGCTCTCCTCATTGGTGCTTGTTCCCTTCTCCCACGTCTTGTAGCTGCAGCTCTTCCTTCTGCCTCCCTGCATGTCAGGCCACAGTGAGGACTAATCTGGGCCTCACTTTCCAGCTGTGCAGTGTGCCTGTGGGGCAGGCACCTGGGAAGTCCAGGCTGCCACATCTGCTTTTCCCACTTTGACTGCTGTTTCCATAGCGTCTGTGCTTGCAGATAATATGCCCTTTAAAAATGAAACATCTGCTGTGGTGGTGTTTTCGGGAGCTAGAGAATGTTTGCTTTGGCTGATAAAGACTGTAATTAAGCTGAGGTAAGAAGCAAGATGATGAAGCCCTTGCAAATACAGCATTGGGAGATGAAGTGCCTTATCTGGGAGTGCTTGTGAGATAACATCTATTAGGGGTCCTTGTGACCTTCATCCTTAGCAATTTTGTGCACTGGTCTTTGCATGCTGAGATCCTGTTCTTTGGGGAGCACTCTTCTCTGGGACTGTTGGGCTCTGAGCTGCCTGAACATACTATCTTCTGTTCTGCAGAGAAAGGGGTGGTGTTTGGCTCACCGCTGACAGAAGAAGGCATTGCACAGGTTTCCCAGCTAATTGAATATCTGCACAAACGTAAGTGACTGTCTTACTGCCTTCCTATCTGTTTGGGCCACCTCAGGTCTCTAGTAGAGGCCGAGAGGTGAGCTCTGAGCCTCTCCAGCAATAGGAGTTTGGGGCAGGATTAGATGACTGTTCCTCAGGATTGCCTAGCAGATGAGTTCATCTCTTTCCCCCTGTTTCTGTGAACTCTTTCTGCTGGTGTGACTCAGCCTGAAGTCATGGCTCTGAATGCTGCTCACTGAGGTTTGCCGATGAGCTCTAGAAAGGGGGGAGAACTGCTTTAGTAAGAGGAAGGGAATCAGCCTCTGAATAACCAGGGGCCTTTTTCCTCCCCTCTGCTGAGCAGATCTACGAGCAGAAGGCTTGTTTCGGGTGCCAGGCAACAGCATCAGGCAACAAATCCTAAAGGATGCTCTGAACAGTGGTACAGATATTGACCTGGACTCTGGGGAGTTTCATTCCAATGATGTGGCAACCCTGCTGAAGATGTTCTTGGGCGAATTACCAGAGCCCCTGCTGACACACAAGCACTTCCATGCCCACCTCAAAATTGCAGGTGAGTGAACAACAAGAGACAGCGATGAGCAGAGGGAAGGAAGCCAGCCTCATAGAGAGCTGGTAATGCTGCAGAGCCACACGCTAGGCTGTTGGAGATCCTGAAGTGCAGTTCCTAAAAGCAGGGTAAGAAGAGSCTTATGGTGGAAAGATTGGAGCTGAAAACCCTAAGAAATCAGACTGGATCTCTCTAGCCCAATTTCTTTTCTCCAGCAGCAGGCATAAGCAGATGCCTAGGGAAGTACAGGAGTAGAGCGCTGGGTAACCTGAGTCTCCAACTATTTTAAGTCTGGAGGTTTCCCGAGCCAGGTGTGGTTTCAACATACTTAGTAACCCTTATTGAACTATCTTGTKTGAACTTACTCCGTCTGGAACCCATCAAAACTATTAGCAACTGTGTTATTCTGTGGGAGGAGTACCACAGATTAACGTAGCATTTGAGGGGCTTGGGAGCCAGGGGAAGGGAACTGGAGGGTCAAGAGCTAAGCTTGGAGGAGAACTGGCTGTGTGAAGAGGGAAGGGTAACCAGTTGCAATGGGCCTGCTGTTGGGGAAGGCAATGTGTGTCCTTCACATTCTGCCCTGTGCTTTGGCAGACTTGACGCTGTTTGATGAGAAGGGGAATAAGACTAGCACTCCGGACAAAGAGCGCCAAATCGAAGCCCTCCAGCTGCTGTTCTTGATCCTTCCTGCGCCCAACCGCAGCCTGCTCAAACTACTGCTGGATTTGCTCTACCAGACAGCCAAGAAGCAGGACAAGAACAAGATGTCTGCCCACAATCTTGCCCTCATGTTTGCACCCCACATCCTGTGGCCCAGAAATGTGAGCAATGCCTCAGTATCTGCTTGTGGGATGTTGCAGGGTAGAAAGGAGAGGCTTRGCAGGCCTATAGGGGAGCACTGAGATGGGAAGGATGAGTGTTGCAACACTAATGTGAGGGCTGGAGACTGCAATGGTGAGGTGGAGCTGCCTGGCAGGACTCAGGGTCCTGGTGTTCAGCCTGGACCTGCTGTAGGTCTCGTTTGCCACTGATGCTTCCTCTTTTTCAGTAAGATTTAAAGCACAGCACAGTCCTGCTTCTTAAGAATGACTGCTCTGGGCAAACCCTGCAGACCTCTCTCTGCAAGGTTTCTTGGGCTGCTGGTAAACTCTTTTGCCATAGAGTTGTCTGGGTAGCCAAGATGTTAGGCCAGCTCTTCTCAGAGCAGCACTGGCTCTATGAACTCTGCAYGTTGGCATGCTGTGAGCCCTGCCTGCCCATCTCCTCAGAGCTGAGCTCCTGCTGAGCCACTGAATGTGTCCATGTCTCAGAAACAACACAGGCAACAGAGACCCTTCCTCCTCCCCTTCTAACAGCTGCTCCTTGGGCTGTGTCCCTTTGCCAGGTGACAGCAAATGACCTGCAGGAGAATATCACAAAGCTAAACAACGGAGTGACCTTCATGATCAAACACTCACAGAAACTCTTCAAAGTAAGTGTGCTTCGAGGTCCTGCTCTTCCTGCCCCTTCTGCAGGAGACTGAATGCCCCTTGTCCAGACAGGCCTCAGGTGTCAGGGGTGTATCCTGGGCACTCTCTTCTGTGGTGGGAGGAGGAGGATTTATACAAAAAACTATTTTTTTAGTGACTAGAGAGGAAGTCTTGGCTGGGCAAGCAGCCCAGGGGAAGGAGGACACAGCCGTGGAGGTAGCTTTTCTGCCTTGGCGAGGTCAGAGGCACGGTGCAGTGTAATACCACCCTCTGCTGGACACTCAGCACCTGCTTTCCATATGGGAAACCGGTTTCCTTGGGGCAATTAGTGGTGGGGCTTGTGTTGGGAAACTCCGGGGTTCTGGTGGGATAAGGAAATTGAAGGGACTCATCTTGGATGAGGGCTGCTGGCACCTGAATCCCTAATGCGGGTCACTTTGTTGTGAACACTTCTGCATGTGACAGTCAACCCGGTGCTGTTATGGGCAGAGTTTGTGGTCCTGAGCCTCTCTGTCTAGCTTTGCGTGGGGTGCTGTGATAACATAGTTAGGAGTGTGGGGCTGTCTGCGGGTCCCTCCAGGGAAGTGTTTCCAGAACAGTCTCTTGGCTTCCCAGGACCTTCCTGGTCCTGTTCTGTGGGCTTCTGCTCTCTGCATAGAGTCTTCCCATAGAAAGTGCCCCTTCTGCCCTCTTTGTCAGGCCCCTGTTTGGCCTGCTCGGAGCTGGGGGAATTGCTTGGAAAAAGCTYGTGTGGAAGCTGCTGTCATTCTGTGTTCCTCTTGCGTTGATTACATGTTTCAAAGGGAAACTGTGAGCAGAGATTGCACTGGGGACATGAAACACCATTGCTTGGTCTGCCCTAAACAGCTGAGTCTTAGAAATGGCTTGTGTGGTGCAGCTGAGGAGCAACTCTTGGAGAGGCTGCATCTTCTCCCAAAGTCAAGCACACTGAACACATGCATGGCTTTTTCCTGTGCTCACGGTCTCATCTCTCCTCTGCCCAGGCCCCAGCTTACATCCGGGAATGTGCCAGGCTCCACTATCTTGGATCCAGAGCCCACGCATCAAAGGTAAGGCCGGCAAATGCAGTGCCTGCCCTCCAGGAAAGGGCAGAGGCTATGCTACTGCCAAGGGATGTTTGTGAGTGAAAGAAGCTGAAAACAAACCAAGTCATGAAGGAGGATCTGTTGGAGAGCAGGGGTGAGGAAACTTTATAGTATGGTAGTGCAAGCAATTGCATTAGGGAAATTGGGCAGAGTTGAAGCATCTGTTAATCAAAAACACCGGGAAAGCCACCAGCCCCTCTTTAGCAGCAAACCTCCTCCCTGTGCCCATCACATGCAGCACCTGCTACTTTGTGGGGCTACGCCTTGCAGGCAGACACATCCACTGCCATGGCTAGGCTGCTGCAAAGAGGGACTCTAATAAAGGCTACTTGCTGCTGCTGGGATAAGATTTATCTGTGTCTTTCCAGCAAATGCTTCCCTGCCCCATATAGCTGCAGAAGAGGGAAGATGCATTGGAAGGAGCTGCAGTAACCCTTCTCAAGCCTGTTAGAGCTCCTGCAGCTGGCATCCAGGAGGGAGGGAAGAAGCAATGGGGTCACCTTTGTATTGCTGTCACCTCTGCCTGGCACAGGGCCTGCTGGTGCAGTGCTGCTGCAGAGGGGTAGGGAAAACACAGCCCTGTGCATTCGCTGGGGTGAGGCAGCTCACGAGACAGTTCCCAGTGTGGCTCAGATGGGTAGCTCATTCGGATTAAAGCATGGCAAGCAACTGCTCTCTCCACTTTCCCAGGATGACCTGGATCTGCTGACCTCTCCCAGCTCCAAGGAGCTGCAGCCTCTCAAGTCTCAGAAGCGAAGCCGACTGGACCCTTGCCATCAGGAGGAGACCCAGCAGCGCACAGAGGAGGCACTGAAGGAGCTTTTCCGCCATGTCCACAATATGCCTGACTCTGCAAAGAAGAAGAAGCTCATTCGGCAGGTAGTGTGGGGAGGAAAGATATCTTTGGGGCGTGCTTGTCAGTGCAATCCTGGGCACAGGACTARAGGCAGGGCCTACTGGAGAGCTGCTCCCAGTTCTGGGGAGGGTGAGCTTTGGACCCTGCAAGAGGCAGAGCTGCATGAAGGAAGGGGAGGAGGAAGTCTGCTGAATGTGGCTGATAGTGGAGGTGGTTGCTGCACCAAGCCGTGCTCCGAGTGCTCTGTCTCCCAAGCAAKGGACTTGCCAGCCAGAAGTCCCCCAATCCTGATCATGGCCAAATTGAGCTTGCTACCTCAGGAAGAGGAAAATCCTGTCTCCTCTTGCCTGCATGGTGTGGGACAAATTGGTCTCCACTTGGTCCAGTGAGCAATTCCAGCCAACCTCTTGCTTCAGGGAGCCTGGGCGCAGCCAGTGCCTCTCCTGTCTGCCAACCCCCAGTTCCTGCTCAAACCCCTTTCTACTCTGGTGGCTGCTGATCTTGGCTGACCCGGTAGCCAGCACAAAGCAGCCTCACACCCAAGCTTCCTGTGACCCCGGGTGGGAGAGGTGGCCTTCCTCTGCTTTCTTCTCCCTGCAGCTCTGAGCTGCCTCTCCATTTTGGGGTGTGGAAAAGCCAAAGCAATGTCTGGCAAGAAGGCAACAGATAGAGCTGCACACAGCAGCAAGAGCCTGGTAAGCTAGTAACTGTGCTAACATGCTGCTCTCATGTTTCCTCCTAGTTTAATAAGCATCCTACAGCTCTCACTCCTGGCTCTGATGTACGCACACCCCCAGCACAAAGACGCACCCGCTCACGCTCCTTCAGCGGTCTCATTAAGGTAAAGGCAGCCTCTGACCCATGCTCTCTGCTGCAAGTCTCTGGTGTTGCTCTGTGCTCCTGCCTTGTCCTGGCTTGAATAAGTCACTTGACAGTAGGGACTATTCAAAGTACTGTCTGGTAAAGAACACAGATCCACTGGGGATGGGAAAAGCAGCACAGCAAGAATAAGCCTTATTTAGTATAAAATGTAATTATCTATRAGACATTCTGCTGTAGGATCTGTGCATCTTTGTGAAGGCTTCGTTGCTTCCCAAGATGAGATGAAGACTGAGAGGGAGCAGGTCACTTTGTCTAGGTGGCTGTTAGCACAGGTGTTAGCATGCTGGAGGCTGCTCTACAGCAGCATGTACCTGCTTCTGACAGTCTGGGCTTCTGGCCAGGCCTGGTGTCACCTCCTGAACCCTTTAGGATCTGGCAGGCTAAGCCTGGCGGAATGGTATTTCAGGTGGTTCTGTTTTGCAGTCTTTGTCCCAGCCTGGCTTCCTGTTTTCTTTCCCAGCAYCCACCTGTTTACCAGAAATGCATCCTGCTCCTTCCCTTCCTTTTCCCCTTTGCACTCTGAGCACTAGCCAACAGCCTTTTCTTCTTATGGCAGCGGAAGGTTTTGGGAACACCGGTTATCATGGAGAGGAAGAGCAGGGATGTTACGCCAGAGCCGGAGCGAGCTAGCAAAGAGAACATCCACCTGGTAAGAGCTGCTCCCAGCCCTGCTGAAGCTGCCAGTGAGGGAGTGCATGGAGGGGCATTTGAGTACAACCTGGGCACTCATTTGAGCTATTCTTGGGGTCTGCTTGCTGTTCTCTGCTCCAGTCAAGGTTTCAGAGTTTCTTCTGTACGATCAGACAAGGCCTTGGGAAGCTGCTGTGGGGAAGGTAGTGCAGGGCTAATAATGAGGGCAGGACTGGGAGCAGAGGTGGCAGCCCTCGACCCTCACTGCAGTCCTGACCCTCTCGTTTATTCCTGTATCGCCCCTGGGGCATTGGCTGTGCCCTTCTCCCTCACTCTCATCTTCCTCTGAGTTGTACAGAGCTCTCCTGGACCTTTGCTCTCAACCTGTTCCAGGACTGAACTGAAGCTTTAGGTTCATGTTAGTCCCCAGACCTCTCCCCTCTGATTCCTTCGTTCTGTGGGTCAGTCAAGACTAGGGCTGGCCATCATTGCTCAGGTTGCTCTTGTTCCCAGCTCAGTTTTTGGGGCCAGGCAGTGCAGCTGTAGCTATACAGCCCTGCACCGACTCTGAGTTGGGTCTGTCCCCCTCCCATCCCTCAAGAGCCCACACAACACACACACAAATATCCTCCATTTGGCTGGCTTGCGGAGTGGCCTGCACACTTGGGGCAGGCACGGTCTAGTGTCTGGGATGACAGTTGCCTCCTTTTCTAGGTGAATCAGTAGTTTAAGGCTTAGGCAGTGCCCTTACTCTGCAGTCCGCTGCCTGTGGTAGGGCTGTCCTCTGGGCTAGGCAGGCCGAGTGTAGATTTGGGTGGGAACTGCTCTCTGGCAGTACAGCCTGCTCCCAGGGAAGGCTGTGGATGTCATTTCACTCCCCAGCTCTCTGATCCTATTTCCCTCTCTTTCAGTTACAGAAATGTGGCTCTCCAGCTCATGTGTCCCAAGCAAAGCTGAAGTTTTTAGAGGGCCGGAAAGAGGTGAGATGCTCACACACGCAGTCCTTCCTGAGGGGAACCTGGCCTGTTGGGCTCTCAGCTCTCTCAAGTACAGAGAGAGACTTGCAGAGACAGTGTCACTGCAAGCAAGGCTCTGTCTCGGGCTCCGTGGCTGTAGCAGTTTGCTCCATGCCGAGCTGTGAGCGATGGGTGCTCTGGAAGCCAGGCCTTGAAGGGGTTCACCCGACAGGCCTGTACAGCCCCTCTGTGAGTTGGCAGGCTGGGTGTCACGGGAAGGAGGGCAGCTAGCCCCTTGCGGCTGGTGCTAACAGCCTGTCAGGTGGCAGTGAGGTAAGAGGTTAGTGCAGCCCAAGGCCCACTGCTGTAATCGTTCTTGTCTGGTCACTGTCTCATGTCTTGTGCTCTGTTTTGGTAAAAGGTATGGAAAGACTGCAGTGGGAGCCCCTATAGGGGGAGGACAGCCTGTCCCCTATTCCTGTGTGGCATTCTGTGTCTCAAGCATTCAATCTCTCTAATCCTCTGCTCCAGGACTCCTGTAGACGCGTGCGAGCCCGCCTGCTTTCCAAGGAGTCATCGTCCCTCTGAATCGCCTCTCACCAATGCATGGGTGGGGAGTGCCCAGCCTCACAAGCTGTGAATAATACATGCTGCACTGAGAGGGGAGCGCTGCAGGCTCACGGCAGCCTTCAACATGCCAGCACTCTTGAAACCGGACCTTTGCAAGGACTGCAGGGACTTGTTTCTATCTGTATATAAATATATGTCATTCCACTATGGGGCAAACCACTATCTAACCAAAACCTGTGCAGCATGTCTGACCTGCTGGCTCTGGGARGAGCTGGAGAGCTCACTTACAAGGAGAGCCACGTGCATTATGGGGCCCTGTTTGTACTCCCAGCTCTCTCTGCAATGTGCTAGGCTGTATTTTTGCCCCTTCTGCTCCAAGCTATTAACAAGTCTGCTTGTTTTTGCTTCCCCTTCTCTGTTAGCAGTGAGAATAATGGACTCCAACCTTCATGTGCATCCTGGCAGCTAACCTTATCTCCAGGCCTCCTTTGGAGCTATGCTCCTTGTGCTTTCAGGGACCAGCTCTCTGCTTCCTGTGGGGTCCTTTTTGCCTACCATCCCTGAAGCACACAAGTGGTACACAGCATGGGGTGGGCCTGAGAGAAGAGGAGGGGCTGAGGGTGCTATCATCTCAAATGGGGTCTGGGGAAAGCAGTTTCCCCAATAAACTCATCACCCTGTTTCAGTTTGAGCTGGAAGCAGCCGCTGCTTACCACCTCCAGGCTCCTGTTGTACAGTGCTGCCACTGGCTCTGCCTGGGGAGCAAGGAGTGTCTCTGCTTAGCGTTCCCCAGGGGAGGCTAAGCGGAGCAGGGCTTGTTCCTCAGGGGGCAGGAGGCTGGCAAAGGCTGTCCTGGGGCAGAATGGCAGCCCAGCCTTTGGAAGCTGGGATGTCTGGGGCAGGCGGAGTCCATGTGCGGCATAAAAACAGCTTGAGCATCGTGAGAGGCAAAGGAGAGCTCCAGCCATTTGTGATCTGTTGCAAGTGGTGCCAAAGGCTTTAGCTCAAGATATCTGGGTGGCCCATCTGGCAAGTGGCTGATTAGTTACTAAACTGAGGGAAAGGACTAGAGCTGGATTCAGCTCTTTACTGTAAGCTGCAGAAATGGGATGAAACCATCTAGATACAAAATAAACCCCTGTTGCAGCTGGCCAGTGTCAGCTGCCTTGTTAAGCTGAAGTGCTCCAATAAGCCCATCTTACCCAGTAGCTGTCTGCAAGCACTCCAGGACAGGAAACACATGGGGTCACTACTGTGAAATAAAGATTTAATCAGCTGACGATCAGTCTAAACATTTCTCAGCCCTTCTCAGCGAAGCAAATAATCTCTGAAATCCAATTATAATTGTCTTCTAATCTTTAACAACCAGCAGCTGACAGGAGTTAGAGCTCTGTCCTTGACAGCTTTCTGAGACAACTGGTGGCRGGAGGTGTGAGGTCAGGATGTGAGCAGGGAGTTCAGTCCAACTGACCAGATCTGTCAAAACAGAGCCCTGCATGACTTAGCTGGAATCTGTCATTTTTTGGTACTGTGATTTTTTTTAAGAGCTACAAAGCCTTGTGCTGCTCTATCCAGAGGGATGTTCCAGGTACTTTGTCTGGGGCACCTTTTCCCAGTCTGACCCTGAAGTGGAAGAGCTGCCTTGAAAATGTAGGGAGTAGTGGGACTTTAGATGTGGGAGCTGGTGTTGGGAGCCTCTGTCACAGCGAAGGGAGAGCACTGGTTCTGCAGGGACCAGGCAGGTGAGGATGCTGTGAGGAAGGGCAGAGGCTGTTGCTGTGTTAGCAGTATGTGCTTTTTGGATGTGTCTGTAATTATTCCCTCCAGAGGCTGAAACTGTCTGTGTGCTCTTCTTTGAAAGGCAGGCTGTGTTTTGCTGATCGCACTTCTGCCCCTGCCCCTGCAGTTTCTGGGAGGCAGTTTCCTGCTAGCAGAGACTTGGGGATCTTGACTCAGCCTCTGAACAGAGATGAGGTAGAGCTGAAGGTCTAAAGCCGAGTGGCAGCGCACAGAGAACTAGGCCTGGTCCTGCTATCTCTGCTTTTGCCTGCATCGAGGGTGGTTGTTGGGTGAAGCATTTGTTTTTCCAGCCCCCCCCCTTTCCCTCCCCCCAGCATACTCAGACGTATCTATATCTCTGTAGAGATGTTGTTTTGGCAAGGCTATCTCATTCCTAAGACTAAATACACTGTTCCTTTACAGATGAGAGAAAAGTAACTTTTCCCTCCAATGGCCAAGCAACTGTGTCCCCCTTGGTGGTGGATCTAGCTCAAGAGCTGTGTCTGATTTCTGGCACAGCTGAGATTTGCTTAGCTCTAAAGAAGTTATCTCTGGGGCATCAGCCTGGCATTCTGCACGTCTCGGATGCCTTCCCTGCCAAAAGCAGGGTGGGTGCAGTCTACAGGCAGGGCAGCCCAAGGCTTCAGAATTAAAGGTCCTGAGATCAGTGCCCTGGGCTTTAACTCAAGGKACTGTCCTCCTGGTGCCACGGATGGGGAGGCTAACAGGGACTTGGCCTCTAGGATCCCTGGCTGTCACAGCCCAATGTGTTCCCGCTGTGTCATAGGCGAGGGGGGTTGTAGTTGTGCCTGGATGTGCCTTGTTGCTCTGCCCAGTGCAATGCCTCACAAGGATGCTTCCTCCCAGAACAGCAACTAACTGTTCCCAGAGTCTAGGGTTTCTGAAATATTTTTAATCTATGTCCTTATTTATATATGCTATGTATGTACTGTTTCAGACTGCTGCCTTTCCATATGTTCATGTGAAATCCCCGTATTAAATGCTTCTATTTTTAGTGTTTTTGCTCAGTGGCTTAAGCAGTTTCATTGGGACAGTGAGGACTTGGCGGTGCGTCTGCTTTCAAAAGGGAGGAAGTGTCTGCTCAGAAACCCCGTGCTGCCATCCCTGGAGTGCAGAGGTGCTTGGTGAGCTGCTGCGTGCCTGCAGGGACAGCACCATCCTCCTATATGGCACTTGTGCTCATTCCTTCCAGGGCTCTTAGTGCAACACAGGGTGCACAGACTGGCTTTCCTCACACACTGGAGGTATAAAGTTGGACCTTTTCCTTTCTCTCTTCCACCCGCTGTTATCCAGGGTGAAGGGAAATCTGGGTTTACAAAGAGCACTTTATATAAATAATGGATCAAACGAATACATTTTTCTCTTTAGAACCATTCTTTTCTTGCTAATCTTGGCTGCCGAGGAAGGATGGTTTCTGCTTGCATTTTTGTTTCCTTCTTCCTAATAATGGCGCCTCAGATTTTATGCAGATTATTTCTCTGTGAAGTTCTTCCACATTTGAAATGCCCTGGGCTTGCCTGCCGTGGCTCAGACACTCATTAGCATCCTTGCTTTGTGAGTTAAAAACAAGCAGGAGAAGCAAGCTGCGTGGCATGTTTGAAACCTTCCTGTAGGCTGAGCTTCAAGAAGGCCCGGCTCTCCTCCAGAGGCTGAAGTTGGGTATCATGGGACTGGTGCACCTTTTCTCCCTGGAGCTCGGGGGGCAGGAGGGGATGGGATCTTTGTGCACTTAAAAGTGGCTATGGGAGTCCGGAGAGATGTTTCTTTTCTTGAAGCTGCTGAACAAAAGGAATGCAAACATTCACAACAGCTATTTTGAATACTGCAAATCCAAGTATTGCCTCCCTGATAATCATGATTCAAAGTGACAGGCTTTATACTGCTTACATAATTTAAAAAATGAATAATTTTTAGCCCCTGAAGCCACAACCTAAGCACCTATGCTTGGCTGTAAGTAAAAGAGCAGCAGTTCTGAAATCAGTGGGACTAAACACTGAGTGAAGATACATATTTGAAGGGGAACCTTAGTTTTCATTATTTTTGGTTGACCTGTTGGTATTCCTGCACAGCAGTGGCATTGCAGAACAAACAAGCACTGTTCATCCTTCATTTCATTATACAGTTTTATCTCAAATTGCACAGCACAGACTTGCAAATAAGTTCTGCAGAGATCTAAATCAATTTTTGTAAATGGTTTTGATTTTAAATCACTCTGCCCTGGTTTGGAGTTGAAACAGGATATTTTTCGTCTCTTAAATTATCAAGTGTGGCTTGGAGCTGTCATGCTGCTGCTGTATCTCACTGCCTAGGGCAACACTATAGACAAAAAACATGAGTAGTGTTAGTGATAGATGTTGGCACCAGCCAGACCAGTTATCAGGCTTTACAATCTCATTGGCTTGGATTAACTAATATTTTTTCATGGAGTGAATAAATTACCATGTTTAGTTCTGTTTGCTCGTCCCCCTAGTGCTGAAGTCTATAAATTGTGCAGGCACACAGATGCCAGGATCTCCGTGCTGGGTCTCACACTGACCCTGCCCTTGTGTTGTGGGCCAGGCACTGCCTGCGGGATCTCTGCTGGCACCAGCTCTCGGGCCCCATCCTGCTTCCAGCCCATCGTYGTTGCTAGGGAAGGGCCCCTGCATGAGGTATGCCATGGGGTTGTTCCCAGGCTCCTGCATCGGGGTGCACCGAGAAGCTGTCCCCAATTGTAGATCATGGTGTGAGGTTCAGACACTTCCCAGCACCAGCCTATGAGGTGCTGATTTTGGTCCAGTTTGGCGACTGAGGTCAGAGGGATCAGAGCTTTCCTCTCCCAGTCACTGGCTGCAAAGTCCTAGGACCTGCAGCTCGCCAGAGGTAGTGTGCTCCCTCCCCAGTCCCAGCACAGCCGGCACTGCCCCTCTCCCAGGCTAAACCAGCCTTTCCTGCTTTGCTGGAGGGAAGGATTTACAAATCCACTGCCCATCACTCCTGGGGGGCAGCTTGTGTGATCTTAGCCTGGCTCCTCTTGCACCAGAGAAGAGGGCTGGGTCCCACTTCATCAGCTCTTGTTCTGTCTGAAGCTCTTGCTTCACCATGGCTTGGGCCTGGAGATTGGGATGGATGTGGATCAAAAAAAAAGCTTGACCCCATTTGTTGTGTGTGCCTGTGTGTGTAAGTGGGTGTGTGTGCAAGTCTGCAAATTGGGGGTCTGCACTGGTCTGAGGTTGCTCTAGGATTTGTTTCTTCTAGCCTTTTCTCTTACAAAGCTGAGCCCTGCTCCTGGCTGGGCTGCCTGCCTTCCCTCCTGCCCGAGCGGGAAGCGGGGCCTCGGGCCCCCGTGGCATCTTGCACAAAAGCATCTGGCTCCATTGTGCCTGGCTAAGGCCGTTCTGCTGCAGAGCGCAAGAGGGGGCTGGCAGCACACGCTGCGCCGTGGGACCGGACCCCCTGACTGCCCAGCTGCCGGCCACCCCGGAGCCAGGCCCAGAAAGCCAGAGGCAGGCTTGGCCCCTGCTGTGATGGAGGGGCCTGGTTCTTCCTCCTCGACTGTGTCTGAGGGATGGGCGAAGAGGAAGCTGGGACTACAAATAAAGCAATCAGCATGGAGAGCAAAGAGAAGGGGAGGAGCAGTGTTCAGGCTGATGGATGCAGAGAAGGGGTAGAGGCTGGGGCTGGGGAGATGCCCCTTTGTAAAGGACAAAGTCAGCTCTGGGGGGAGCCCCTAGCGTGGTCCTCCAGGCCCTGCACGTGTCTGGGGCTGAGTGGAGCTGTCCCAAGAATAAGGCTAAATCCATTCCCTCTCCTGCTTGCCAAGTTATTTTTGGACACTGGCATCCTCTTGCTGTTCTCTGGAGCCAAACCCTGGTAACCCGTCACTCAGGCTTGCGTAGCCAGAGCCACTGGTCCTTCCTGCAGCACCTGCACCCTGGAAGTGTCTCCTCTACAGCACAGGAACTCGGGTGACCGAGGCCAAGTGGGGCTGCTGCCAGCTCCCCTGTCCTACAGCTTGCAGGCTCTGACTTTCTTCCAGCCTCTAATAGCTGTGGCTTGTAACTCCACAAGGGCAGGGGGAGGGATGCAGTGAAACATGCTCACAGCTGGGACGGGCAAGATGCAGAAATGCAGCTCGTGACTGTGGAGGCCCAGTGAGTCCAAATGGGCGCATGGTTTATTGATTATATCCCAGCATGGGACCAGCCGCCAGCTAGCCATAAATAAGGAGCACAGACAAGCTCGTCTGCACCCAGGGCATCTTCATTAATGAAATCAGGACAGAGCCTCTGCCTCTCTCATCTGTCAAGCTGAGACGCTTCTTATCCCTCAGGTTACCTGGTTTTCCTAGCTCAGAGATGTCAGTGTAAAGGGGGATTGCAGTAAGGCAAAAGGTGTTGATGGGAACAAGGTCTGTTCTTCTAAAAACAAAGCCCAATGTCTCTGCTTGTCCCTGTGGCCAAGGTCATTTGCTGTATCCTGCAGACCCACCTGCTCCTACTGGGAGCCAGGGCTTTATAGCAGAGGAGCTGCAGTTTATGGCACCGTGGAGAAATATGTTGGATGTGCTTGGCAACAGCAAATGGAAAGTTAGTCTATTAAACAGTAAATTATCCCTCCAATGCATCTTCATTGAGGAGGGTTAATGAATGGCTCCAGGCAGAGTGAGCGGGGAAGAGTGTGTGTGCACGCACGGCGCGGATGTGGAACGATCGCTACATCTGGGGACCCCTGAATCCTGATCCCACGCTGCACGAACAATAGCGTTTCCATGTGCGAGACGCTTCACAAACACCTCCTCGCGTGTGGCTTATTCAAACCAGCTTGCGCTGTGCCGCAGAGCTCCCAGGCAGTTGGTGTGTCCAGCCGCGCTGGGAACAGCGTCTCTCCATCTGCGCCTGGGCTGCTCAGAGCAGAATTTTCCTTGTGGGCTAGAGCTGGTTTGGGGAGCACAGGGTGCGGGGCTCGTCCCCTCCGTTCAGCYGTGCCAGGAAGCAGAGGTGCGGTGCCTTGCGGACCGTCCCCTTCCCGCTGCTCCGCAGCGCCCTGGGTTTGCTCAGGGCAGAGGGGCAGGCTGGGCTCGCGCTGCTCTGCTGCTCCCTGTTGTGTGAGACTGGGGCCAAATCTGCCTGCTCGGCGTCTCCCACCCCCAGGGTGATCTGAGCACGGGGTTCTTGCCACCGGGGCTGGGCAGAGGGAACGTCCCCAGGCAGTGGGGCTGCCTCCTGGAGTCAGTGGGGCACTGGGTGATGCTGGTGGTGCTTGCAGGATGATGCTGATGGTTGCGGCAGGGCAATGCCTGCAGCRTTTGCGGGGCAATGCTGGCAGTACGTGGAGGGAGATGATGGTGGTGTTTGCCAGCGACACAGGGCTTGTCCTCAGAGACGTGCCAGAAAGAGCCGCTGCTCAGCATGCCCGAGCCCTGCCTGCCGCTGCCGCTATCCGGGTGAGATTTASTGTGCTCCTGACGGCCCCGGCCGCCCGCGCGACTCCAAGATAGACCCATCAAGGGCATTGTCGCGCTGAACAAGCCCAACAGGTGCCCCGGTGGGGCCAACACGCCGACCCGCTCCCGCACAATGCCTCGTCCTCCAAAGCCAAGCGTGTCCGGTGGCACAAAAGGCGGCCGGGCCTCCCAGCACGAGCCGAGGCGACCAGGCGTGACAGCCGTGGCCCCGGCCGGCGGAGGGGCAGCCCGGCGGCCCTCTCCCCGCRCAGTCTCTGGGGTGCGCCGGGGAGCCCGAGGTCACGGCCGCGCTGCTCCCGGCGCGTCTCCAGCTGGGCCTTGTGGCCGTGCGCACACAGCTAACCTCCTGCGTTTCACCTGCTTCCGCTCCGCTTCTGTGTCTGCTCCTGCCCTTAGGAATTCATCTGTTTGCTGCTCCCCAGCCCTGGGATGTTTGGAAGAGGGTAGTCCCCACCTAGCTGCCTGGAGGCCGCTGAGCGGGAAGGATGTGGCATAGCCGGGATGGGAAGGTGCCGGCTGCAGACCTCGATAGAGCTGGCAGGCGCCGAGTGCTCGGCAGCGGCGCTCCAGCTCCCTCCGGCCCTGGCACGGCCCCGTCGGGGCTGTGCGATGGGAGACCCGAGCCGGGGACGCGGTGCAGGCGCAGGAGCTGGCCCTTGCCGGCAGACAGTGTGCCAGGCGGCTCGGAGGCAGGCCATGGCCCGTCCCAGGCTGGGTGGAAATGCACGGATACTGCCCTGGGGGGCTTGGCTTAAAACTGGCAGCAATTTTGTTTGAAGCTTTGTAGCTGCTTCGCATCTCTTTGCACGACAGGTCTGGCGCGTACCCTGGAATCCTTCCCCAGATCTTCCCATGGAAACTCCTCTCCTGCAAAAAAGCTTCTGCTTCATTTTAACCAAACCCAGAGCCCATCAGACAATCCAGATGGTCTCTCTCTCTATCAAGCAGTTTGGCCCAGATCCCGGTGGCAGACGGCAGGACCAGGCCTCCCTTGATAAAGAAAAGTTTGTTTTTTATTTTTCTCCCCGCTCCTCATCCATATTCAGAGGCACCCTGGGCCTTTCCCAGGCAGCTGTTGCTCTCAGCGGCCCACACCACCCCACACAGAGCACTCCGAGGCCTGCAGGATCTCGTCCCGCGTCTTAATCCAGGCCCCTTTCGGAGCAGTGTCATTTCACCTCTCCTTTGCCTCTCTGCGGTCCTGAATTTCTGCCTGTGCTGGGGCTGTTTCTGGTTGCACAGACTGCAGCTGCTCAGCAGGCACGTTGCATAGGCCACCCTGGGTCCGGCAGTGTCCCAGAGATGCTTCCCCCACCCCATAACTGCCAATGCATCAGCACTGCCAGAGGCTGACATGCAGGAGGGGGGTCTCAGTGCAGAGCCTGCCCCCTGCCCTGCCATYGTCCCTCTCGAGCCTCGCTCAGCCCCTGCAGTGCGTTTGCAGCCCAGGAAGGGGGATGCTGCTGCGCCCGGGGCACCTGCAGAGGGGTCAGCCGCAGCCAGCAGCCCCGCTCAGGGGGTTCAGGTGCCGGAGCTGCACCGTGGTGGGCATGTGGCACGCGCAGCAAGTAGCTCCCCAGGAGAGCAGGAGCTGAGATACCTGCAGGACAAAACATGGATCTGGCCCTGAACCAGGGTCTTCAGAGCCCCAGCCCTGCGCTTGCTTGAGCTTCTTCCACCGCCTGGCCCAGGCTGGCGCAGACAGAAGGTGGCCTCCAGGCACTCTCCTGCGGGCTAGTTGCTCTGCCAAGACCATGACCCCGGTTATAAAGTGACCCAATGTTGCTGCAGCTGGACACAAAGACCGAGGGGAGTCTATTTATCCTGCAGATCATGAAGGATTCGCCTTGGGCAAGTGACTTTGCAAAAGTTAGGAAACAAGATCCCTCATCCTGCTCCTGCAGCAGGAGCAAAGGGCAGGCTAGGAAGAYAGACTGGTCTGTGGGGACACCATGTCCTGGGGCAGGGGACACCGCCTGGCAGCACAGCTGCCCTCAGAGGGGGGCTCTGCTCCACCCATCAAGGGACGGGAGGGAGTTTGGGAGGGAGGGAAGAGGGTCGACAGCAYGCAGGCATTACGTGGGTAGCGGCCAGCTCTGGGGAATGCAGAGCAGCTGGGAAATAATCTTCACCCCCAGAAACTCAGCCCAGTGCCACCAAGGAGGCTGGTCAAGGGAGCCAGTTCGGGAGGAACAAAACACCGGCATGGGCTTTGCGCAGCCCAGGGTGTGGAGCTGGGGTCCGTGGCAGGGGGGGTCCGAGTCCCTTTGGGTGCTCAGTGCCAGGGTCTCTGCCTGAGCACCGCAGCAGGCTGCAGGGCCACCTCTCCTGAAGCCGTGCCAGCGACGGGTCAGCTCCCAGAGTCCTGGGAAGCAGCTCATCTTCCTCGCTGTCAGGGCTGCTGTGTAGCAACAAGGAACAAACCCCTTTCAAGCATCTCAGCCGCAGCTTCCTCCCGGGATTGGGGCCAAAGGAAGGAGATGTCATGAAAATGCAGACAGATGATGGGAGCCTGCATTCGGGATGGGAAAAGGCTGCTGATTTGGGCCAAGCTGATGCTGCCCTGTGTGTCTGTGTGTCTGTGTGTGTGCGCGCGCGTGAGGTGGCCCTTGCCAGAGTGAGATTCATGCAGACACCTCTCTCTTTCTGTTTAAAGAGCRTTGGCTTGCAGAGTGCTGTGCATGGGGAATATTGATTTAAGAGGCAGTCCTGCCCCGGGACCCACCACTGTCCCTGCAAATGTCCTGCAGGTCAGGGGGAGAGGCAGAGGGGATGAGTGCGTGGTGGGGTGTCCATGCTCCCCTGCCTTTCRCCACCTTCACGCTGTGCAGAAGGGGTACAGAGCAGGTCAAGGGGCTGAGGAAGCAGCCTGTGGCTCCGAGGCCAGCTGGAGAAATGCTTTAAGCTGAGCAAGAAACCAGCTCCCAGTGTGCAGAGGTGAGTATTCCCCTGGGAGCATGGGGTGGAAGGGGTTTCCCTGARGGATGCTGCACCGCCGTGGGGCTTGCTTGGCCCCTCCATGCACACTGCCGCCTCCCCAGCCCTCGCACTTCTCTCTGACTGCTGGAGGAATCTGGCAGGCTCCCTCCTCCCCGAGGAGGAAATTCGCAGCAGGTGCTGTCAACAGCCACGACTCCATCGGGCATCTCAAAATCCCTGCTGTTTTCCTTAAAGACTCAGCCGTTGGAGTCAGGGGTTATGCGAGTGTTTCAGGTACAATTAGTAAAATTGGTGCCCAGCCCTCCTGGTTACACCCTTCTGCTTTTCATTTGTAGACCRCGGGGAAGAACATAGACGACAACAAATGCAATATTCACATTTCTGAGGTGTCAAACAATTCGGGCCGAGCTCACGAGATCTCTCGGCTCGACTTGTTTTTGCATCCAGACAGGTATATTTCGACTCTTCCTTGCTTCTCCTTTGGCCTCCGCAGCCGGGAGRAGCCAGCGCCGCCCCCGGGGTGCCCTCGCCCCACGCGCCCCACGCGCGCTG
>NW_020449418.1:8154966-8173240 GCF_003343035.1 Apteryx rowi | reverse complement strand
GTGTGCAAGAAACCACTGGGGCAGGGGGCGTGTGCAGCCCCTGGCTTTGGGGGCGATGTGCAAAGGCACGTACAACAGCCTGCGTGCACTGGTGTGCGTGCGAGTGTTTGGAGCTGGGTGGGGGTTAGAGGTGTGCTGCAGGGAGGTGTTGCTTTGTGGGGGGCCACTTGCACGGGGACCTGTTCGCGTGAGGGGCRTGGGGCAGCCCAGCATGGGCTGCGTGTGTGGGGCTGTGCCCCCCCCTTGGCCACCCCCACTGCCAGCTGTCATGGGGCACCCACACGGCTGGAGGGGCTGCACCAGGTCCCCAGCACCCCAAGCCCTGGCCCGCGCTGGGCACCCCCTTGTCCCCAGAGCGCTGAYGTGGTGCTGGGGAGTCAGGCCCTGTCCCCCCCACTCTGCTCTTGGGGACCCCGCAGTCTGGCCTGCCTCCAGCCTTGCAACACCCCAGCTCCCCCAGACCTGCCCATGCCCCCCGTTCCCCTGCCAGCCTCTCCCTGCTCATCAGAGCCCCTGCCACATCCCTGGAGTCCCGGGGGTCCGTGGGTCTCCAGTGTGGGGCTGGAGCCCCGCGGGGAAAGCTCTTCTCCCATGGAGCACAGCCTCAGTGCAGCCGCCCCCTTGGGTCCCACCGCCCCGTGCAGGGTGCCCACGCGCTGAGCTCTGCCGCTTCGCCCCAGCTGGCAGCCCTGGAGCTGCAGCGGTCCCCATGCTGGGGAGACGGGCAGGAGCCGACTGTGTCCAGGGAGCCCCCGCTGCCAGCGGCACGTTCCCRGCATGCAGGTGCCCCCAGTCCTGGCTGGAGAGCGGGGCGGTCCCCAGCCTCTCCCCTCTGATTGGGGGGCAGTGGGGGCCCCATCACACGGGCTGCGGTGGAGCCTGGTGCCACACCGGCCGCGGTGGCCGGCTAGCACCGGCTCCTGCAGCTGCGGGGCCGTGCAGGTGGGAGCGCCGAGGAGCGGCGCAAGGAAGCGTGGTGCTGCCACCTCCTCGGAGGTCAGCAGAGYGGCGGGGTGCCGCCCGGCCGGCCCGAGCCTGGGCAGTGTCCCTGGGACTGCCACGCGCTGGGGCTCCTGCTCCCGGGCAGAGCTGGGCTGGGACCCCGTGTTGCATGCTGCCTCTTCCCCGGGTTACTGGAGTGTTAACGTGCCTTTGCCTGCAGCTYGGGAGAGCCCCTTAATTTCTTTGAGGGCTGGCATGACTGTGCCAGCTGTGTCTGACACTGTCCTGCTCTGCGTGCGCTCCCGAGACGGGGCAGGGGTGAGCGACCCTGGTCCCACGCACGAGCCTCTGGGGCTCGGGGCTCCTGCGGGAGATGGGAGGTTGCAGCGTTTGGGGTTGGCTCATCCCTCGGCCCCGAGGCTGCCAGGAGCCCGGTGCTGGGGGCTGCCCACCTTTCCCTGCCCTGGCACYGCCAGTGTCGCTGCAGAGCAGCGCGAGCAGGGCAGGGACTGCAGGCAGCCGCCGCAGCACGACAGCCCCCCGGGCTGCACCCAGCGGGCGGCGCTGGCAGCTCTGCGGGGCACCGCTTTAATGGAATTTTCTCTTTTCGTGCCATAATTATCCTCACGCAAGTGATTATTACCCAGCACAGCAACGAGGCTGCTGCGAGCTGCGGTCACGCAGAGCCAGCTTGCAAGCCCTAGCGCCTGGCTCACCCTTTCCCCGGCGCGGGGGGCCGGCAGGAGGGTTTCCACATGGGCACTTGTGCCCGCACCAGCCCGCTTGGCCCCTCGGGGAGCCCGGTGGGCTCTGCGGCATCCGCTCCCCGCAGTCCTGACGCCGGAGGGTTGTCTGCTGGGCGACTGCCTCCGCGCTGGCGCGTGCCGCCACTGCTGCCGGGGGTCTGCGTGGAGCAGGTCCGGTCGCCGAGCGGTGGACTGGTGCTGCAGCAGCTCGCAAGCTCGCTGGAGCTCCCTGTAAAGACGCTGCAACTTTGCAGCCTCCAACTTTTCACCCTATAAAGCTTGGCAAAGCGGGGTCGGCTGGCAGCTGCCGGGGAGCCTGCAGCCTGGCGTGGGCACGCTTCGCCCTGCCTCCCAGCTGCCTTTCTCAGGAAAACCAGCAAGCCTTTGCCAGCGCCCRGGCCAGCTCGCGCCCTCCGCTTTCTCGTGCCTCTCCAGGAAATGCCACGGACGCTGGATGTGCCCGAGGAGGGAGCACATCCCGGTGTATGCGCGTGCCGCACGGCTTCTCCCACATCTGCCGCCTTCAGGCTGGGGGGGGGGTAGATCCTGCACACCACATCTGGCCCATTTTAATTAGCTGGGCGATGTGGCAGCGCGCTCGGCCGTCGAACAGCCCCGAGACGTTCGCCCCTCTCTCGGGACCACCCTCCGGGGTGCCAGGGGTGTCCGGGCCTTCCCGTGGTGGCTCCGGCCGGCAGCGCGGGCTGCACCCGGCAGCACCGCGGGCTGGAGCCCCGACGGGGCCGTGCTGCTGCYGCAGCCGCGCGTGCCGGTGCTGCGCAGAGCGTAGCGTGGGCTCCGGCAGCGGCGCCCGGGAAGAGGTGTCTGCTGGCGTTGCTGCAGAGACGCACCCTTTCCCTGCGCAGAGCAGGGGCTCCTTTGCCTCGCGGGGTCCCCGGTCTGGTTTTGTTTTCCAAAGGTGCTGAGCATCCRCAGCCAGCACGTGTCAGGCTTGGGCCGTGCGTTCACACGCAGCCCCCTTGCCCGCCTGGGAGAGCTGGTTACGGGCTTCAGTGTAGCTGTTGCCCCCCTCTGCCCTGCGCCTCTCCGGGGGGGGGTAAATTCTTGCGGTGCAGCGAGAGCGAGAGATCTCTGGAGAGCGAGAATCGCGGGCTGGGAGGGAAATCGTCTTCTGCTCGAGCATTTCCCCTGTGCCCTGGTGCGGGCTGAGGGCCGGASAAGCGGCCAGGGAGCAGCAGTGGTGGCTGGGGGGCCAGGGGACCCCTCTTCCCTTGCACCGGGGCCCGGAGCCGTCGCAGCAYGCTGCTGCCCAAGAGCCTCCCTGTGCGCAGCCCGCCGTGAGTGCCCCGTGCCGCCCGCACCCGCGCGCCTGGCTGCAGCCGGCACCGAGCGGAGAGGCTTGKGCTGCCGCAGAGCGGGGAGCAGCAAGATCTCTGAAGCTTTGCGCCCCCGTGGCAAGCGTGRCAGAGCGGGTGCTGGAGGCGTCGCGGGCAGGACGGGGCGATAGTCCCCCAGCACTGCAGTTTTGTCTGCTCCCGGGGATCCCCGGGTCCTGGCGGCGGGAGGGGAGCGGGGAGAGGAGGGCACGGCTCCCAGCCCCGCTTGCTTTTCTTTCTTCCTTCGAAAGCTGCTCTGAGGAGCAGGCTCCCCTGCCAGGGAGCTGGTAACCCTCCCCGCACCAGCAGGATCGGTGCAAACCTGCCACCGTCAAATGGCTGCTGCCAGCGCCGCTCTTGGCTAATGSGTGTTGAATTGCGCCTGATTGCGTCGCACGCGCTTCTGCTTTTGAAGTTCTCAGCTGACAGCCGAGTGTGGCCCCTGTCACCCCGCTCGCCTCCGCTCCGSCAGCCGAGCGGCCCCCGCCGCACAGCACTGGCACCCCGATCCCTGCACCCCCCCGTGCTGYGCTCACCCGCTGCACAGCTCTGCCCCAGGGCGCGAGGCGGTGCCGGTCCCCCACTGGGGCAGCACCCGGCCGGCCCCGCTCCCCCTCTGCTCGCCGGGKGGCTGCGGCCGGCCCCGGCTCGGCGCTGCGCTGCGGGAGCGCGCGGGCTCGCCGGCGGCGTTGGCCCGCTCAGCCCGCCGCGGCGCCTTCCTTGGGAGCCTTCCCGGACAGAGGAAATTTGCAATTCTATTCCAATTTCTCCCTTCAGCTACGTCCAAGGCAGATGCTGTCTATATATCGCCATGGTAACGCTGTGTTCTCGCTCTCCGTGGAATTGCATGCTGGAAAAATATTAGTTTAAAAAACTGTGTCATGTTTGTATTGACTAGAGCTGAGGCTGATAGCGGAGGATCTATTGTCCCCTGGTTGGGAAAAGTCACCGGTAACAGGCAATAAAACCAGTCAGATTGGCCTCTGGTGACTCCTTCTCACCCTGCACAGCAATTGCTTCCCTATAAACCCTTCCCTGGCTCTGTTTTATTGCATCCTTTAGAACAGATATTTTTGCGTTAACCGTGCTGCCACTTTGCTCCTCTGCGGCGATGCATTTCTGCTGCGGGCAGGTGCTCTGCACGGAGGTGGGAGCGAGGAGGGAAAATTGCCCCCAGCCTTAATCGCTGGCCTCTGAAGCACGCTTTCAAATGTCATTGCTGCTCCCGGTGTCCCCGGAGCGTGCCAGCCCGGGGGTGCAGGGGCGCGGGGGCCGCTGTGCCAGTGCGGGCAGCGTCCCGTGCACACGCGTGTGCGCACACACGCGCGCACCGGCTCRCCGGCTCATTGCAGCGCGGGCATTCGCTCTTCCTTTCACGCTCCCTCGCTGCATTGTTCGCTCAGTTTGTGTTTCCTCCCAAATCCTCGGCCGCTGGAGGAGCGAGGCCGTTTGCACCACGTGAGCGATTGAACGCGAGGGCTGAGGATGCTGACAGACCCCCGCGGGGGAGTGGAGCCCGCAGCGCCGCGGGACACGGGGGATTCGGGGCCACCGAGGGGGCGTGGGCAGGGAACGGGTGTCCCGTCCGCGGAGAGGGGCACGAGCCTGTGACCCTGCGCTGAGAGGGCTCTGGTCTGCAGAGGGGCTCCGGCTTGGGGGCCGGCACGGGCGGCAGAGGCGAGCTGCGGGGCAGGACGCGCGTGCGAAGCGGAGGYGAGTCTTTGTCTTGCAGCCGAGTCCTTCATGCTTCCCTGACCCTTCTGGAGGTCCTTAGTGCCGCGCGCACGCTTACCGCTGAAGAAATAACCTTTCCTGAAACCTGAAGGGCAGGAAGGGTCTCCGTGCATGTTTTTCCGCAGGGCAATAAACCCAGCTGGGAAGCGGCCCTGTCCCACGGGATGCAGGACCCAGGCAGGGCGCCCGGCGGAGGCTTCCCGCTGCGCCGCGCCGGCCCCGCCGGGCAGCGGGGGCAGACAGGAGGCTTCGTTACAAGGCGGCTTCCAGGTTCGGGGCGCCGCTCGAAGTGGGGATGCGGGGAGGGAGCGCTGCGAGTGCCCGTGGCTTTGGGGCGGTTGGTGCCAGCTCGCCGGGTGGCAGGGGCTGTGCCGGGCCACTCCRGCACCGTCTCCGGCCTCGCTGCTGCCTCTGAAGCCTAGCTGAGTATCTGCTTCCCCGGCACGCATTTTGGATGCACTTGCTGCTGAAAATAGCGGAGGCAAGTGTCSTAGGGGGGAGAGCGAGGCTGCTAGRAAGAGGAAGATCAGAAAAAAGGGAAGATTAATTTTTCAGGTGATGCAGCTGCGGAGCAGCCCTCGGCGCCGCGAGTGGGAGCGCTGCAGGCTCCCCGGCGCGGTGGGGGAGCGCGGCTGAACGCGGAGCTGGCGCAGCGGCGGGTGAGTCACCGAGCGGGCGAAGGGGCCGGGCAGCAAAGGCCAGTGGGTCACTCCRGTGCCCCAAAAACGTCTCCCTTTGGGAGAAAGCCCCAGCTGCAAAATGGGATGCTCTGGGGTGCCCAGCTGGCCTGCGATGGAGCAGGCACCAGTGTCCCCATCCCATAAGCGGGCGTGTTGGGTGGTTGCACATTTGTCCTCCGTCCCCGCTGGGAGCTGCTGTCCCCTGCGCAAGGAGCGCTGGGCAGAGAGGGTTTGCTCAGGCACACGCAGCTCGGGTTGAGCCTCGACCTCCCGAATGCCAGAGGGATGCGGAGGAGCCCAGGGAGCAGCAATTTTCCTAGCCGAGCTGGCCGGCACCGCACGAAAAGCCCAATTTTGGGGGCGTCTGGGCAAASTTGCTTTCCTCGCTGAGCCGCGGTTTCCCAGTTTGTGAAAGGGAAACAATGACCTGCTGCCTTTTCTTTTTCAAACCGAGGCTGGGCGAGCTTATTTATTTATTTTTAATCCGAAGGTGACACGCCACGATGCTGCGTGAATGTAAAGCGTTCGCTGACTGCGAGCGGCTAATGGCTGTGGCACGAAAACCCCAGAGATAAAGAGAGATAAAGAGCATAAAGCCCTCCGGTTCCTCGATAGTCACGCAGGCAATGCTGTTTGTAGCGCTTAAAAATTTGTTGTGTTGCTAACCTGGTTTGGCACCTCGTAGAAGCTTACGGAGTGGCCTGTGCTCTGGGGCCCATGCGAGGCTCGGGGCTGGTTTCCCCTCTGGCTCGGGGCAGTTACTCTGAGGTGACCCCAGGCAGCACATAGCTGCTCCCCRAGCTCTCCGTTTCGGACACGTCGCCCTGCAGGCACTTGGTAGGGTCGGCGCTGGCCAGGCRCTCGCCCCGGGCTGTAGAGCGCTCTCAGAGGGATCAAGCTTTGATGACCCATGTGGGCAAAATCTCCCTCCTCCCTGCAGGATTTGTTCGGAGCAGGGGTGGGAAGGCGAAGGAGGAGAAGGTGCTGAGCCCTCCTGCGGCCGTGGGCGCCCCGTGCATCCTCCCCGAGCAGCGGGGCGGCAGCCTCCTGGTGCGCGTCGGAGGGGACGGCATTGCGCGTCGGAGGGGATGGGGTTGCGCGTTGGAGGGGACGGGGTTAGCCCTGGCCGTGAGCGTCCCTCCGCGGCAGCGCCAGCAGGGACCGGCTCTCGCGGCGCTGGGGCAGGGCTCGGCCCTGCTGGCCCTGCTCGGGCAGCTCTCCGCGCGGGCCTGGCCGGCGGGAGCGAGCTGAGGCTCAGTTGCATTCAAGCGGCAGGGCGAAACCTTGARAAGACTTGAAAAATGCAATAAAAGCAGGCGACGAAAGGCTGCAGCTGCTCGGTGCCGCGGCGCTGAGCGCAGGGGTCAGTGCGGGGTCCGCTCCTGTTCGGTGCCTCCATTAGCAGTGTGGAAGAGGAGCCGCGTGTTACATTTGCAGATGCCACCAGGCAGGGCGAGATACAAGGGTGTTAGAGGAGAGGCTTCGATTTCGAGGTGTTCTTGATGAGCAGGAGAAGCGGTCTGACGGAAAGGATGCCTGTTCCCCAGGGCCGCGAGGAAGGCGCTGGCTGGGAAGGATTAACCCCGAGCACAGCTGGAGCACGAGCCGAGCAGGTCCGACCCCCGCCGAAAAGAGAGGCAGAGCCCCGTGGCAGGATGTGACAGGGACGAGCGCCCGAGCGCCCTTCCCGCTGCGCGCAGGTGCTTGCAGGGAGGGGGGTCACCTGCAGCGAGGGGGGGAGATGCCAGGGGAGGTCACGGGGGAGCATCATCCCCCAGCCGTGCGAGCCGCCTCCGCGTCCGTCAGGATTGATGGAGGCTCACGGTGATCCCGCTGCGGGGTGCGTGACCTTGCAGCCTTCATTTCTCTGCTTCCCTGATCATTATCCAGCACCGTCGGCTCCAGCTGGGGCCAGGACTCCGGTATGAGGGACACGGAGTGGCCGGTGCTCTGGGCCGAGAGGAGAAACCCCGGGGCAATGCCGACGGGAGAGGGAGGCACGCGCCGTCCCAGGGGAGCGGCTGCCCTCGCAGCGGGCACCGCGGGAGCACAGCTGGGCGCAGATGCTTTTCGCGCGGGGCCCTGCTACGCCGGCCTCTGCAGTCAGCACCCCGGTGCTGAACTGCTTCCCTGCGTTTGCACTAGCGGGGTCATGCGGCATTTCTCCGCTTGCGGGTGCAAACTCAGGCTTTCATTTTGCAGACTCGCTCTGCACTTTCTTAAAAGCGAGAGTCCTGGGAGCACACCAGCTAGGATTTCTGCCTCGACAGGAGAGCAAAACAGCAGATGAGCGCGAGGACGTGAGCCACGTGCGTGCCGAACAGCTAGTGCTTTGCACCAGAATGCAAATATTCAGATTGCTCTATCTGTCTCCAAAACCACCCCCTCCTCTTCCTGCCCCTGATAAATCAGTGCCCAGGGAAATATCGCTCACGCTGGCTGCATTTAATAAGTTACCTCTCAGCATTTCTGCTGCCTTAGCTTGTTAGTGTGAGTTTAGCTCCCAAACCCTGCAAATGCAAAAGATGTGCCAGCCCCCACAGAAGCGGACGAAGCCACCCCAAGGTAGAACCTAAATATAAGCAGATCTGGTCTAATGAACCCACCACACCACGAACGTCCCGTCGGTGGCGGGATGGTCCAGAGGCAACATAGCAAGGGGGCTGCTTGTTTTAAGTGACTTTTCTCTCCCCAGGGAGAACTGGGGGCGGGAGGCTGTGAAACTCGAAGGTTTCGGATAAAGATTAGCTGTCTCTAAAGTGACGGTGTGACGTCTGGGGTGCCAGGAGGCCGGGACAGAGGAGACCAGCCTGGATGGACACGATGGCACTTTCTGGCCTCAGAACCCATGGGTTAGCAGGGAAAGGGCATGCCCTGTGCTCTGTGCTTTAAAATCGCAGCCCAGAAGCGCAGCTGGTCTGGCAGGCGGCTCCGCAGGCACATCAGCGCTTGCGGTAGCTGCGCCGCGCCGCGCAGGGCAGGGCGTCTCGCTTCACCAAGGCAGCGGGTTCGAGCAGCAGGGAGCCGGCGGTCTGGGCACCGTAGACTGCAATTTATCTCCGTGAGGAACTGAAGGCGATTTGGGGGGGGGGGGGAATGGCATGAAGTTAAATAGCAGCGTCGCCTCGGCATCCTTGCAAATAAGCTTTACCTGCTGTTCGTTCCCACCCTGCCTGTGAAAGGCCATCATTTGCACGAACAAAGGCGAGGGAGGTGCAGACCGTGCTTGTCGGGGAGCGCAGCGGGGCGAGTGCCCGCGGGAGCACCCCAGGGACCTCGATCTCGGTTTCAGTGCGCGGAAGGACGAGCCGTGTCTAGACGGCGGTGGTTAGGTGTCTCTGCGTGTCTCTGCCTTTGGGCTGCCTCCCCGGCTCCAGCTCTGGTTTTGCGCTGGAGCGCAGGTGCTGAGGTCCAAGCCAGCCTTGGGCTTTGCAGGCTGAGGTGTAAAGTCTTGGCTTTCAGACTAAGTGGTTTTTAAATCAAGTCTCTCATCTGCTCCATCTGCCTGCAGCGCTGGAGATTTCCTAAGCGCCTTTCACCTACTGCAGCCAGAGTAAGGCTAAGTATGTTCAAGGAAGGCGAGGTGGGAGTCCTGCCGGGAGCCTCCCTTGCCAGGAGCACGGACTCACACCGGAGCCTCCAGCTTGGCCTTTGGCGCTCCCCCTGCAGCGACGGGCGCCCCTAAAATGTTTTACCCCACTCAATGCACCCTGCGCGGGCTTCGCGGCCGTGCCGCGGGTTCGGCTGCCTGGGAGAGCGGCGCAGCCTTGCGGGCTGGAGCGCGGTGCCGGGGAGCTGCGCAGCTCCGTGCCGGCCGGGCAGGGGGCCGGGCGAGCCGTGGGGCTGCGCAGCCCAAGCGGGGGGCTCGGTTTAATCGCCGGGGCTGGGGAGCGCCTGTTCATTCCCCGCTCGCATTCATCCGTGTCCTAGTAACGGGCCGCCCCCACCTCCTCTCCGGCGCAGGCACGCACGGCTCCATAATGGCAGGAGCCCGGCAATCGCGGCCGCTGAATAGCTGGGTAATTGCGGGGCTGCAGCGGCGAGCGGGAGCTCATTAGCCATCAGCAGCCGTTTGAGCGGCACAACGGCACCACCCCGGGGTGCGCGGCCGCGCCGGCTGTGCCCGCCGGCCAGACACGCCGCCAGGGCCATCCTGCCGCTGACCTCGGCTCCCCGGCAAGCCCCTCACCGCGGAGCCGGAGCCCTCGGCTTTGAGGGTGCCTGAGGTCTGAGCGAGACGTTCCCCTGCCCGCGGGGCAGTTGCGGGTCCCCGGGCCGGCGCTCCCTCTCCCTCGCTGCAGCGCTCACGCCGCGCGTGATGCGGGAAAGCGGTGCAGAGCCGAGGCGGCGGGGTGCAAATCTCCGCAAACGTCCCCCCGGGCTCGGAGGGCCCCTGACCCCCAGGTGGGCTGAGCGTCCGTGGGGCTTGGGGGCTCTTCTGGGGGGACAGGCATTTGCTTCCTTGCTGCCCCTGCCCTCTTCGGCTAAGCGGCTCCGCACCTTTGGGCTGAGTACCTCATCCCGTTTTGGGGGGGTGCAGGTGTGCCCCCCGGCCGGGGTGCCCCGGGGGAGCAGCGGGCTGCCGAGCGCTTCGCCGCTGACCTCCGCCTCTTCTCTCCGCAGGGAGCTGAACGGCAACAACATCACGCGCATCAACAAGAACGACTTCTCCGGGCTGAAGCAGCTGCGCGTCCTGTGAGTGCCGCAGCGGGGCCAGCGGGGAGGATGCTGCGCCCGTGGGCAGGCGCTCGCGGCCCGGCACGGGGCTTGGGGCAGGGGGGCCAGGCCGGGGCGAGCGCGGCTGCGGGGTGCTGCGCTGCCCCAAGCCCACCCGCTCTCTCCGCTTCCCCCGCCGCAGGCAGCTGATGGAGAACCAGATCAGCACGGTGGAGCGCGGCGCCTTCGACGACATGAAGGAGCTGGAGCGGCTGTGAGTGCCGGCGCGCGGGGCGGCGGGGGCGCCCGCCTGGGGCGCTCGGTGCCCGTGCCGGGGGCTCGGCAGCCCCCTCCCCATCCTCTGCCCCCTCCCTGGCACGTGTGCTTCCCCGSGGGGGGGGGGGGGGCTGCGGTACCGCCCCATCCCGCTTTTGGGTTGTATCACTGCGTTTTGCCCATTTAGCAGCCCTGGCAGTGAGCTCACTGACGACATCCTTTACGTTTTGCCTTAAACCGTAACGTATCGGTGCCGTGAGCCTCCAAAGAGCCCTGCTCCGCGGCGGCAGCGCCGTACAGCTGCGTCTGTAGGTTCTAAAGCCCTTCCTGATGCTTTCGAGGTGAGGGGCAGGTTAGCCACAAATCACTGCCGCGTTACCGGCCGCGCGGCGCCTTAGCCAGGGAGCCGTAAGTCACYGCTCAGAACTCAATAAAATAGCTCGGCAGTTTAAAAACCCCGAGCTGCTCAAGCAACCATTAAGAGCTGACTGAGCAGCAGGTTAACAGGGCAGTTAAGCACCGCTCGGCAGTTAACAGCTTGCAGCCCTGCCTACCTGTAATTGCAATATTGCCAGTAAATCTATTAATGTCCAGTTGGCTCCCCTCGCCCGGGAGTGCCGCGGGCTGGGAATGGGGGTCCCTGCTGGGCAGCCGGCCACTGGGGTTTGACATCCCGTTGGTGTGAGCTGGGCAAAGTGGCCCGGCTGTGCCGGGGCCCCGGCAGGCGGCCGGGTTGCAGCCAGGGCAATGGCTCTGCCCCGTGAAACGTGACCCTTCCCTCCTTCCTTGCAGGCGGCTGAACCGCAACCAGCTGCACACCCTGCCGGAGCTCCTCTTCCAGCATAACCAGGCGCTGTCGCGGCTGTGAGTACCTGCCTCGCTCGTGGAGGGGGGGTGTCGGCGGCTCGGACGCGGCTCGGTGCCTGGAGGGGCAGTGCCATCCCCCGGGGCCGCCACTGCTAACGAACGGGATAACGAGTCTGCTCGCCTTGCTCGAGCGGCACCTTCCATCCCGGAGAAAGAGGGGAAAGCAGCGGCCGGGGGAGATCGGTCCCGTGCACCCGCTGCCCCCTCCCTGCCTGGCCCCAGCCCCACGGACACCCGCCACGGGGATCACCTCCCGTCTCTGCTCCTCTCCCCCCTGCGCAGGGGCGCGCTGCTTGGGGAAGGGCTGCTGGGTTTTCRGTGAATATCCCCCTGCCCTTCTTTTTTCCTCCCTTGCCCGCGGCTGCTTGGCTTGGGCAACGGTGCTGTTGGCACTGGCGGTGTGGCCTGAGCTGCTGGAAATCCTCCGTGGTCTGGATGCCAGGTCTTTGCTTGCTGCATCTCGCAGCTCCGTTTCTCAGCTGCCAAATGAAGATGTCTCGACCCTAGGAGCAGCTGAAATAACCGCAGGGGCCGCGGCGCTGCCAGGGCTGGCACGGCTGGGTCTTGGCCAGCGCTGCGCCCGGGCTGCTTCGCTCAGCGGTGGTGCTGGTTGCTTTTGACAGTGCCAGAGAGTCGGTCCCCGAGTCCGTTCGGAGGCTGTTTAAGGAAGGGTTAAAACGCCATGTGGGTTGCCGGCGTGGGATGTGTGAAATGGTGGACTGGTGCCAACGATGGGCCTAGGTAATGGCAGCTGATAGCACAGGCGTTCAATTAATTATCGAACGGCATTTGTTGAGCTCAGCTGTGCCGTAGCGTGGCGCCAACAAAGCCCCATCCTGCCGCAGCCGCCCGTTGCATGACAAAACCGCCGTTCGGAGAATTATCGTGAAAAGGGAGGCGGCGAGGTGCAAGGAGGGCTGCCGGCAGCGAGGCAGCCGGCCTTTGCGTCGGGGTGCCTTRCACCCCTGGCCTGTCGCTTCTCCCATTGGGGAGCTTGTGTCCAAGGAACAAGCCAGTTCCTTCCCAGCCTGCCCGAGCCCTTCCCTCCGGCCGAGCATCGCTGCACTCCGGCACCTGTAGCGCTGCTTATTCAGCCTGAGGCTGTGAGCAGGCTTGGATTTTGCAGCCCCTTGGCCACGTCTCTGAGCTCCGACTGGTGCCGGGGGATGGCTCTGAGGACCCCGGTGTCCGTGAGCGCTCAGAGTGCCCCGTGGCTCCGTCCTGGCCCCGCGACATGCTGTGGGATCGGGCAGGGGACGGATCGCCTGCCGTCCCTCTCCGTGCAGCGCGCTGTACCTTGCGCTGCCTTGGCTACCTGCCGGCTCTGCCGGGGGAATGTGCCGGGGCTTGGGTGTCTTGCTGCAGGTTTGGGCTTCTGCAATCGCCAGCAGGCTCRTGTGCAGCCGGCGGCGCGGCTCGGACACGGACAGCGTCCCCAGGCCTCTTTGCAATACCTCCTTTGCAGCCTCCTTTTCCGTGAGGCGCTGATCCCCYGGAGCAGTTTTCACCCTGGCGCGGCTTCGCTGGAGTTCCCACGGCGCCGGTGGGAGAGCGGTCGAGCTCGGGTAACGCACGGCTGCCCAGGGACATGACTCCGCGAGCCGGCTTTACGGGAGGCTGCCCTGGCTCCTGGCAGCAATTTCCGCCGGACGCCGCGTTATCACAGCCCTCCGGGATGCGGGCTGCTGCGCAGGGAGCGCGTCGGGTGCTGCGCTGGGCCGGCAAAACCCTGCGAGCCGGGGGGCTGCTGATCTCCCTCCTCGCGGCTGTCCTTTGCCGAGGTGCCGAAGGGCAGTTTGGGGGGGGGGACAGGGAAGGGGGTGCCCAGGCAGAGCTCGTCTAGACACGCCGTCACGCTGCTTTAGCCGGAGGTGAGATCTGAAGCTGTTCTTGGCCAGCCGGTGCAAGAGGGTCACAAGGACACTCTTAAATTGCCATAAACCTGGCTCAGGCTACAGCGATACGAGTCAGCGGGGAGCAGGTTTTAGGCTAAATTGAAATAAGCTCTCCTTGAACTGAAATCGGAGCCTCTCCCCCAGGCTTTGCGCTTATTTGGCTGCGGGGCGGCTGAAAGGGATCCGGCGCGGCCCCCGCGGCCCGGCCGCCGCTCCCTGCCCTCATGCAGGAACCGGTGGGGGGGTTCTTGGATGGATGCCTGGGTGGTCACCCCGCCTCCTAGCCTTAGCGTCAGTGCGTTTTAGCAACGCGTTGGTACCGCAGCAGCAGAAGTTAAGGCGAGTCTGTTGCCCTCAGTGCGTCACTGCACCGTGTCCTCACGGCAGCGTTCACAAGTGAAGAGAAGCTCCTGAGGCTCGGGTCAGGACCAAGAGCTGGGTTTGAGCGTCAAAAATCAATCATCCGCTTTGGTGGTGCTTTGTGGTCTCGCAGCCCGGCCCAAGCTGCAGCAAGTTCCTCGGATCTGGGCTGTAAAGAGCATTCGTGCCTCGGGATAATGGAAGGGATTGGAGTTAAACCTGATCCGTCGGGGCTTAAGCAAACTGGGGAATGGCAGGAAAGGACCAGCAGAAAATAAGCCTCAAATGGAGACGTGGGGGAGGTGAGGCGCCTGGAAAGGAATGTTTTCCCCTCGGTATTTGGGAGCACGGCGCTGGCGCCCGCCCAGAGCCCACCTCACTCCAGCGTTGGGGTTGGTGCTGCACACCGCTTGGGTTCAGCCGTGGCTTGGACGGGGAGATTGGGATGGACGCTGGGCTTCCCTCCCGCTTCCCATGCAGCGGGCGCCGGTTTGCCAGTGGGATGAGCGTGCTGCTCCGTTCCCCGGCTGGGATGGACGAGGGCTGGTTTAGCGCCCAGGCTGCGCGCTGGGTCCTGCCTCGGACGCGCGACCCGCGGGGTCCGTTTTGGGCTGCCCTCCCGGGCTGGGGCTGTTTGGGAGGCCGCAGGGGCCGCGCCGAGTTTGGGCGCAGGTGGGTGAGGGGGCAGGCGGGGAGGGGGGGTCCCTGCGCGGCCTCCCTCGCTCGCATCCCGCCCTAACGAGCGGGCGACTCATTAAGGCGTCGCGGGGGCTGGAAACGGTGCCGAGCGGGGGTTTTGCCGGCGACCCCGGCGACCCCATCTCGAAGCGGGTTTAATTAACCTGTCAGCGCCGGGCGGCCGAACAAAGGGCCGCGGGCTCCCCCTCCGCCRGCACGCTGGGCCGGAGCGCGTCTCCTGTGCAACGAACGAGGAGCCGATAAAAAACGGACCTTCCCTTCCGTCGGGGAAAATCGGCCGGGCGAGAAGGTGACCTCTGCTATCGCACCGCCCGGCGGGCGCTTGCGTTCAGCCCCGGCACGGCCCCGGCACGGCCGGCAGCCAGGACGGTGCCGGCGCACCTTGCCTCAGCACCGCTCCCAAGCCCGCAGGGGTTGTTTTTTCCCAGCCAGGATCGCTATAAATAAGCGGCTTTCTCGAAGGGAGGCCGAGGCGGCGCGAGGGAGGAGAGYGGCAGCGCTCGGCGGAGGGGGAGCTGCCGGGGGACGGGAGCGGGAGCGCRGAGCAGCGGCCGGCCGGCAGGGCAGGGATGGGGGTGCGAAGCGGCTCCACGGCCGGGGTTTTCCAGGCGGCTTCTGGCTTTGGGTGCCGGTTGGGGGAGGATGAGCCTGGGATGCTGCGGGGATGTGGCTGTGCGTGGGGACCCATCTCCAAGAGGAGGAACATTTAGGACCTGGGACGTGGCCTGCTGGTCCACCTCAGACCCGTGCCAGCGAAAGCGGCGGAGGGGATTGCGGAGAGCCCGTGCTCGCAGCCCAGCGAGGAGCATCCGTGCTCTCCRGGGTCCCGCCCGGACGGCAGAGGTGGTGTCACAGCGAGCTCCAGGACAGGGATCCTCGCCGTCGTCCCTGCGTCTGCCCAGAAGCAGCCCTAACTGCGCTTAGAGAGGCAGGCAGGGAAAAAAATGGAGCGGTGATAAACAACTTGGGAAAATGCAAATTGCACCCTGCGGGAAGGAGAGGACCACGACCACGCAGGAGGAAGCTGTGAGCTGAATAGTAGCAAAACAGGGTGACAAGTGAAAAAGGAGCTGTCGGGGAAAGCAATAACACAACAGGCCCCTCTCCGCTCGGGCTGGCTGCGCGTGGGAGGTGTTGCTTGTGAGACGGTGCCAGCGGCCGCTCCTCTTGGCACAGCACCGGGAAAGCCCCCGGACGGGAAGGGAAGCGTCGGGACGAAAACACGTGTTCGATATCGCCGGGCGGACGAGCAAGGCCGGTGCCTGGCCGAGCAGCCCCCGCCGGCAGCGTCCCCCCCCCCCAGCCCGGTGTCCCCCCCCCGTCACCGTGCCCGCTCTGAAGTGGTGGCCGTTGTCGCCGCGGCTCTGGGTGCCGGACCCCCTCGTGTTCCCGACAAAGACCCCTCTGTCCGGGACGGAGCGAGGAGGCAGCGCGGGGCCGGGGGGAGCCGGGCGGCGACGTGTCCCCCCGAATACCAATAAGGAGGGGGAGCGTCTTTGCCCGGGCGGCTGGGGACGAGGCGAGGGGAGGGAAGGGGGCCGCGGGAACAAAGAGTCAGTGTGGCTGCCGACGGCTCTAAGGAACCGCCGGGAAGCACATGCGCCGCTAATAGGTGGGGAGGTTACCTAGGGAAAGATGCTGCGCCGCAAGCTGGCAGCCGGCCCCGGCCCCCGCGGGCTGCTCCCCCGGCGGGCAGCGGCGCGGGGGAATTGCCAGCCGGCTGCTTGGAGAGATTATCCGCCCCCTCCCTCGCCGCGGCGCTGAGCCGCTTCCAGGGTTTCCCTGGCAATGCGCGGGGCCGAGGCTGCTTCCCGGCATGCCGGGGCCGCTCGCGCCGCYGCTGCTGCTCCCCTACCTGCTCCCCAGGTATCCGGCCGCCGACCGCCGGCTCGCGGGGTCTCGCGCTCGGYGGGGGCACGAGCGGCCTTGCTTCGGATGCGAGCAGGAATTTGCAACCGGCAGGAAACCCCCCCCCCCGAAAGCAGAGGCCTAACGCTCCTAACGCTGGGCCGCGCTGCTAATTACACAGCTGTTAAAACCCGGCGCGTTGCTCTGTTCCCTCCGCGCGCCCTCCCGGCCCGCCGCATCCGTTGCGCCACGCTTGCCTCCCGGGCACCTTTGTTCCTCCGAAGGGGTTAAAAAAGCCCTAGCGGAAGCGGCTCCCTTTGTCTGTGCGTTCTGGGAGCAGGATAAAGGCAGTTCCCTCCTCACGGTTTTGCAGCTCAGGTAGCAGAAAGGTTCGGCGTAATTTTCAAAGAATCGTGAGCAAAATTATCCTTGGGTAATTTGATTCCCAGGATGTGGAAGAAAAAAAGTATTAGAGTGTATTAGTATTAGGCAGTGATTTAAAGTAAATTATAACTCGGTACTTCTGCACACGTATCCGACAGATGTGTTAATGCACAGAGATAATTAATCCGCCTTTATTGTGCGTTCGATTGCCTCGCCGGCGCTCTGCCCACTCATCTCTCCCTGCCGGGCCCTACCACGGAAACAAGCCCGGCAGCAGTTTTGAGCCCACCACTGTTTTTAACAGCCACCTGCAAGGATGCACTTGTCCCTCCCCTTCTCCGGTGCTTCCCAGCGGCACGGATGCCGCCTTTTTGCGCCGGTGGGATTTAAGGCTGCAGCAGGGTTTATTGGCGTTTCCCTGGGAAGTCAGTGCTCGGGTGGAGCCGGGGGCATCCCGGTGGGAGCGGGCCAGTTTGGAGGGTGGGTTTCCCTGGACTGTCCCGTAGCCAGGGCTGGAGCGGAGGCTGATGGGCCAGTCCGCGAGCAAGTGCCCATGTGCAGCCGTCAGCACCCGGGCACGTGCCGGGGGCGGCTGTACGCGCCAGGAAACCCGCCCGGAGCGTGCTGGTGCGGCAGGATGGGGAGCGGGAGGGATTTGTTTTCCCGGATTCTCGTCTGTCCTAAATTAATTATCATCGCGGGCTTATCCTCACTTAGCCACCTAGACGCAGACGTCTGCGTTTGGGCCCCCCGCGGCCCCCGCCGGAGCTGAACGGGGGCGTCGCGCCCCCCCCTCACCCCCTGAGGCTTCAATCCCGAGCCCCGTGTTTTCCTTCAGGACAGGAAAAGCTGGATTAATTTTTACTGCTCCCGAGGGAGCTGTTTGTAACCGAAGCCGTCTCGCCGGCTCGTTTGCTGTAAGACGGGAGAGGGGAAGCGGCAGCGGCAGGTTGGAAAGGCTTCCTCGCCCCCCGTCCCGCTCTCCCCAGCGGGAGGAGGTGTTGGGGGCCGAGGCGCCCCAAGAGCAACCAGGTTGCTCTGACTTTTTCGAGGCCCCCGGTGAGGGGGGGCTGGCGGTGCCGGTGGGGACAGCTTGGCCGTCTCCGTCTCTTGGATCCTCCTCCGGGATCCCTTGGARGACGAGCGAGGGGTGCCGGCCCCGGTGCACGGAGTGGGCGTTAAATGTGCSTGGCTCTGCGGGAAAGCAGAGGAGCCGGAGCTGCTCCGTGCCCGGAGCCCTCCCCGCCAGGGCAGGGAYGGGGACCCAGGAGTCCTGGCCCTCCGGGAGGAGAATCCTACCCCGAGTTGCGTGCGGCGACTGCAGGGACGGGGCTGCTGCGCAGCGTTGCGGCGAGAGAGCAATTACTGCTGCTGCTGTTAATTACTGATCACCGGAGCAGGCCRCGGCTGGGACGGAGCTGGGGCGGGGGGGGCTTTGCAGCAAGCCTGGCTGCCCCGCGCAGGGGCTAAGCGGGGGGAAAGCAAGCGCGGGACGGGCAGCCGGGGGGCCCGGCGGCTTTCGCAGCGCGGCCCCGACCCCAGGCATTTCCTCCTGTCCCGCTCCGGCTCGCTTGCTCCCGTCCCCGTGGGCGCAGCGTGTTGCTCATTCCTGCATCCTGCGATTTCACAGCATCCCCGCAGCCGGGCGTTAATGAGATTAGACCCGCGCTATAAGATGTCTCTCTCTAGCCTTTGCCATCCAATTACCCGGGCCGCATGGTATCTGATTGCCTGCGAGCGGGGAGGCCTGCGGCTGCCGGGGACGGGAGGATGCAGCTGGCCGTCCTGGGTATCGCCCCGCCGCGCCGAGGGCGTCTTTCTTTTCTTTCTTTCTTTTTTCCCCCCCCCCC
>NW_020449418.1:8122807-8154821 GCF_003343035.1 Apteryx rowi | reverse complement strand
GACAGCACCAGAATGGATGAGGGGGATTAAAGGTGCCTAATGGCTTCCAGATGGGCATCCAGGACTGGGAAACACTGCCGTGATCCCAGCCCCGGCCGGGGGCGGCTGGCGAGGCGGTTGGCAAAGCCGGGCTGCCCGCGGCCCCGTCCACCGCCGGCTCGCCCCGGGTCCATGGGCCACGCGCCGGCTCCTGCCTCCGTCCCCGCGGGCTGCAGGCACCTCTGCAAGCGAGCCGGTCCTGGCCCCCGCCTCTCATTTCCTTCCACAAATATTGAGAAAACAAACAGCGGAGCGAGGGGCGACGTCCCCGCGCCCCTCCGCGTGCAGCCCCCTCCCGGGGGAGCCGCGCAGGTGCTGACCCCGCATTCCTCAGCCCCGAGGTTAACCGCCGCAAAAGCCAAAGCCGCCTTCTCCCAGGGCCTGCCCAGCCGCGGGCAGCTCCCTATTTTCAGCGGGGGCGGATGCTCCTCGCCCCCCCCCCTCGCTGGAGCGCCGCCGGCGGTGGCAGCTCCGGCTCCTGCCCCCTGCCTCTTAGCAGCTGCCCCRGCCAAGGAGCTGGGGCGTGCATGCAGCGATGTGACACTTTTCCCTGCATCCGTCGCTTTGCCACCTGGAGAGCGACAGGGAGGCCGTTAACCCCCGCGGCGCCGGGCCGAGCGAGGGGGAGCGACGCCGCATCCCTCCGCCGCTGCAGCCCGGGCGGCAGCCGGCTGCTCTGCCTCCAGCTTGACGTTGATCGCAGCTAAAATAACGACATGGGCGGCAATCAGYGAGGAATTAAAGGATAATTAATGCCAATCCACATGGAAAATTGCTCTCGTCAAACAAACCCAATATCATTTGTTCTGATGAGCTGACACACTGGGTTTATAGTAGTGACTGCGCTGACATGATATACCAAGACTCCCGCAAGTCATTTTACTCTTGCCGGGAGGATATTGTGATGAAAACATTAATATTCTGAAAAAACCAGGGTAGCGTTTCTGACAGGCTGATTCCCTGATAGACATCCGGCAGGAATCGCAGAGGCGGCGTTTCTGGCGGGCTGCAGCAGGGCTCTGCTCCCTCCGACGCCCACGTATCCGGAGTGCCGGGACGGGACGGGGGGTGCTATCTTTGGTGGCAATATTGCTTTTTGCAGCCCCCCCCCCAGCTCTCTCGGCCCCGCGTTGCCCCCTCGCTCTGCCCCACGCGTGCATCCCCGTGGTGAGCCGGGACGCGCAGCCGGGAGGGAAGCCGCCGGCGCTGCCGCGGCGTGTGAAATTGCGTCTGGGCTTGGAAGGGAATCGGGACCGTGCGGCGAAACGGGCAGGGCCGGTCGCTGGGACGCTGCTCCGGGACGCGGGGTGCCAGGGGTGTCCCTGCGCGGGGGGCGGCGAGGGGGCCTGCACCCACCATCGCTCCTGCTGCGGGGCCCGCGGGGTGGGGAGAGGCTGAGAAATTAGAAAGCGCTCGGAGAGGAAGCGCGGGAATAATTGAACGTCTGGAAAATCCGCCTGGAAGTGAAGAAATTAAACTGCTCACCCTGTTTAGTTTATGCAAGAGCAGGTTAGGAGGGGGATTTGATCACAGCCTCTGCATACCTGCGTGGGGAGAAGCCTGATTGTAGACACCTCATTAATTTTGCTAAAAAAAAAAGAAAAAGGCATAAAATGATTCAGTAGCTGGAGGCTGAAACCAGACGAATTCAGACTAGAAATGAAGTTGGCTTTTTCACCAAGGAGAAGTGTTAACCATTGAGCACTCAGCGGGGAAGAGGCGCGTCTGCTGTCCTTCGAAATGGGAAAGGTGGCTGTGCTGCCTTCCCAGGCAGCCAAAGCGGGAAGCGAGGAGCGGCAATCCCAGGGAGGGCTCTCCCGGCTCGGCCGCCCGCAAGGACGCGTCCCCRCGGCGCCTGGCCCCGCTCCGCGGCGGGGTGCTCGCCTGCTGCCTGGAGCCGCCCAGTCCCAATGCCTTGAGCCGAGTTGCATTTTACCAGCGCAGTAAAAGGGGAAGACAGCTTTGCTTTAATTTTACGAGCTGCAAAGTGTCTTGCCGAGTTATGTGCTAGTTTAGCTTTGCAAGAAGCAGCCCTTGCACGAGTGCCCGAGACGCGAGCTCGCTGCACCAGCTCTGCAGCACACCAGCACTGGCGTGGACCTGCTCTGGCCCGGCTGACTCCACGCTGGGGCGGATGAGAGTTGCTCCAGGTTTCCTTGCTGGATCGCAGCTGTGGGGTCGGCCCCGCTGCCTCGGCGGGGAAGGAGGTGACTTCTCCGCTGGAGCTGTCGCTGGAGTGACCACGCGGTCACGTTGTCACCGCGTGCGGTACCTCCGTCCCTCCTCGTGGAGCGGGCTCCGGGGCTGCAGCAGCGCAGGCGATACGTGTGTCCACCCACACGATTTTCCTCCCTGGCTGCGGCACCCCCCAGGCCGTAGCTGCGCCAGAGCCCCCGAGGCAGTGAGAAGGCAGAAGTCGGCAGTGACTTGGCGTGTGGGCGTGCTGTCGGGGCAGAGGTCCCACTGCAGCCGGGAACGTGGCTCTGGAAAAGCCCCATCCCAGCTGAAAATCTGAGGAAAATGGGTGCAGACTGAACGGATGCAAAGACAGGGAGCTGTCGGTGCACGCGTGTGTGCACGTATGTGCGTGCACCCGCTCGCAGGGCAGCGTGTGCGGGCATGTGTGCAAAGGCGCGTGTGCGCTCACTGCACGTTGACCCCTGCTCCCCCGGTTGTAGGAATTTCTTTACATGCTCTGGGGATCTTTGTGCTCCTGTCCTTGGAGCCTGCCGCTGCTAGGGTTGGGTCGTGTGGTTGTTTTGGTGTTTTTTTTTCCAGCCTCTTTAACAAAGACACCTCTTCTCCCCCCCCGCGCCCTGGGGGTTTGCACAGAAAGCTCGCCCGCAGCCCGGCGGGAGGCCGGCCCGCGCCGCCGGCGAGAGGAAGCGCGCACAAAATGCGGTGCGTGGCCCTTTTGTGTTCCCTTTGTAACGCCGCTGCACAAGGAGCTGCCCCGGCCACCCACCGAACCCCCGGCACCCGAGGTGCCTGCACGCCGCGGGGATCGGCGCCCGAGCAGCGCCATGCCGTGCTGCGCCGTGCCGCGCTGGCGGTGCGGGAGCGGGGAGCAGCGGCGATGCTGCTCGCGCCGTTGCTGGTGCGGCCGAGGCCGAGCAGGCTCCTTTGTGCTCGGCAGAGGGGAATTTGGCAGGTGGGAGACTGTCATATTCCCGCGGCAGCAGCAGCGAAGCCCCCTCCCAGCCCAGCCGCAGAGCGCTGGGGGGGTCCTGCTGCAGCCCGCTGCCAGCCGCCCGCTCTGGCGGCTTTTAACATGCTAATGAGGCTCTCAAGGGCAGGAGCAGCTCCGAGTAAAACCCATGTTCAGCCCTCGGTCATGGACATTTGCTCAGAGACACATCGTTAAATATTTATCCTCCCCGCCCCCTCTGCCCCCCAGCATGCATTAACAGCAGCGAGCGCGCCTCGCCCCTGCCCCCTGCCCGGGAACATGTGGCTCCCAGACCCTGACAGCTAACGTTATCATTTGTACCTGTGAATTATTGATAAGGGATAAGATAGTTCTTGCAGGGGGAAAAAAAATAATAACGGGGGGGGGGAGGCTGTTTGCAGCCCGGCGGGGCGGTCGCTGCTGCAGACCGTCTTCCCGGGGCGCAATGGGCTGCAGGAGCCCTTGGCCGCTGCGCGACGCCGGCCCCACGCGCCCGCTGACCGCACCGCAGACAGCGCTGGGCTGCTTTTGCCGCGGGGTCTTGGGGGCTGGCTGGGGGCTTTGGCCTTCCCCCCCGCTCTCTGTGCGGGTCCGGCCGCGGCGCCTCGTCCCCTGCCGCCTTGCCTCCGGCCGGGGAAACGGGAGAGCATCCGTGCCCTGCTCCCGGCCGCCTGCAGCTTCCCGCGGGGTGGATGTTGCCCGGAGCCGCGGCCGTGGCGGAGGGGAGCGCGGCTGTCCCGACTCCGGCTCCGGGGAGGCTCCAGGAGCCCCGGGGGAGAGGGGCAGACGCCCTGGCTCCAGCAGCCAGCTGGGGTTTGCCCGGGAGAGCTTTCAGCCAGCGCTGCACGGAGCGGCCCCAGAGCCAGGAGGAGACGGGGATTTCCCGGGGGGAGAGGAGGGAGACCTGTGCTCCGCTCCTGGCCCTGTGTACACCGTCTCAGTGCCCTAATCCATGTCTGGATAAGGGGGATGAGGCGGCTGATCCTCTGCCATGCAGGCAGCGTGGGCTGCCGCCCTGGAAGAGGCATCTGCCCCCGGCTTAGGGCTGCCCTTGAGCTGGACACGGACAGGGAGGCCAAGCGTGTCCATCACCTGAGCAGCAGAGGGGAGAGCGTGTCCCGGGGAGACCCTCCCGGAGAGYCGCTCGCCCGGGCTGCCCGCTGGAGCTCAGCATCGGCGGCGTTTTGCAGGGCTCTGGGATGCTGCGTGCCGGGGGCAGGACTTGTCACAGGTGGCTCCGTAGCTGGATTTAAATCAGGGTGCCTTTTTAAGCTCGTTCAGAGCCCAGCTTTGGTGCACGTAGACCCTCAGCCCCGCTGTGTTTTGCTGCCGGATCTCAAAGAGGGTTGTTTGCAGCAGCGTCCCCTCTTTAGCTGTGGCCTGGGAGCGAAGCAAGGCTTTGTCCTGCGGGACAGAGCCGGTGCCCCGGCGGCTGGAGGAGATGCTGTGCGGGCAGAAGCCGACGTGCTGTCTGCCTGCGTGCTAAACCTGGTGCAGCCCTTGCAGGGGAGCCGGGGCATTAGTGCACACAGCCTGGCCCGATTCGGGGCTGCACGCTCGTGTCCCCGGCCTGGGTCGCTGTGTGGTGGGGAACCGGGCTGCACCCTGGCCCAGGACAGTTGTGTGCTGATGATATGAAAAAGCGTCTGTTCCTCTCCAAGCCGCAGGCAGCCGTCTCTCCCCGCTCCCCTTCCTGCTCTCCGGCTTGCCTCGAGTCGTGCAGCAAACACAGGCCGGGCCACTCGGATATGAACTTTGAAGTGCGGATTTCAAACGCTCRCTCTCGTCTCATCCCCTCTCGCCTGTCTGATGCGAGGAGCAGAGCGCGGCGGGAACACCARGCACATGAAACGCACCCCGGTTCAAAGCCGGCACTGCAGCTCCCACCTTCACAGCCTAGTAAGTTTGCAGGCAATTATCCAGTGCTGGTGCCTGCCTCCGCTCCCGGCCCTTTCTCTTGCTCCACGCCTTGCTTTTTGCGGAAGAGTCTGGCACCGGAGCAGCTACAAGCTGCATCCGTCTGGGTTTCTGCCTGCGCTGCCTCCGGAGGTCCAAGCTTTCTGTGCACGGGGCAAGGCAAAGCAGCCGTGCTTCGGCCTCTGTCAGAGAGGAGGAAGAGACCAGATGAGGGAGGCTGGGGYGCTGCCGGGTGCTCCCGGAGGAGCCGGAGCAGCTCCAGAGCTGCCAGGGCTGGAGGGCTCTGGGTGTGCTCAGGGGGTCCTCATGCGCCATGCGAGCTGGAGATGAGCCGGCGTGCGTGGACTCGACTTCACAAGACATCAAATGCGTGGCGGTCAGGTGGAAACTGCCTCTCGCGGCTCCTTTCTTCTGGCGCGGAGCAGCTCCCCGCTATCTCCTGGCAGCCCCCGCCGCCTCGGCGGGTGGATGAGCTGATAATATGAAAAAGCGCCTGCTCCTCTCCGAGCCGCAGCGCCCAGGATCTCCTCTCCAGGCTCGCAGACAATTTGCATTAATGTTTACTTAGCTAACTCGGAGCCCTCTTGCATCCCAGCCGCCTCGGCTGCTGCGGTGGCGGCGGCTCTCGGGGGCCACGGTCCCGGCAGAGGCGTTTCTGGGCTGCCTCCTTTGTGCTCCATGAATCTCAAACCCTAATAAAAAGCTTCGCCAGAAGAATGGGCCCTTCTCCCAATTTACATGAAAAGATGTCCCGGATTTCTTTCCAGCCAGGAAGGCGCATTGTTCCCTGGCAGGATTTCAGTGGTGTAGCCGGCTAATTTGCAGCATTTTACATATCTAATATGTTGTCAGAAATGCTTTTAAATCCCTATAATATTTAATTAGGAGGCAGCTTTTGGCATATTAGGCAGGAATGGGGCTGTCTAATTAGTTATTGGCGATTTCATACCCGTGCACGTAATTAAGTTAGGTAAAAGCCGGAGGCAGGCTCCCATGTACACATCGGTCCCGTTTTGGAGCTGCTCTGGGACGCAGCGGGGTTCACGTCTTCCTCGGGCTGTGACAGTCTCCTGGCCTCGGAGCGGTGTGTATTTAGGGAGATCCAATCCGCCAGGCCGTGCTGTGCCAGGGCCGGAGCAGGGCTTGCCCCTCCGCAGCCCGGGGCTCCTGCTGGCTCCCACGGGGCTCTTCCACCTTCTTGGGCCCATGACGCACTTGTCTCCAGAAGAGGTATTTTTATCTCAAAACCGAGCTGGAATCYGACAAAATATGAATCATGCGAGAGACATAAGAGCGGGCAAAGTCCCCGGCAGAGCGGGCTGTATTTTTAGCTGAAAYGTACTGGCGCTTCGCTGTTCCTTAGGAGAAAATGGGTTCCCAGATCCGGGCGGCTAGACGTGGCCGCGCCGGGAGCCCCGCCACCGGCGCCGCGTTGCATGGCCCAGCGCGCGCTGCGACGTAAAGCCTGCTCGGATGCTCCTGCGCGGGTGCCGTCCCCTGCTGGAGCAGCAACCAGGACCCCGCTGTTAGGAGGTTTCATCCCCCCTTTAATCTTGGCGGCTGGGAGCCAGGGAGCCGATAATGACGAAGGAGTGTAAATGTCAGCAGGAAAGCAGCTTCAATCAGGACTGTTAAAAATAAGCCCGCCAGAGCTGCTCGGTCAGGGGCAATCGGGCTCGGCGGCGTCTCCTCTCGCTGGGTCCTAGAGCTCCTGCGTGGCCGGCCCGGAGCGAGGCCACGCGGTGCTGAGGAGCCGCGTGCCGCGAAGCCAGCCTCGCTGGAGACCGCCTGCAGTATCGGCAAACGCGGCGCAGGCCAGCAGCCCTGCAGGCRGGGGCTGTCCCTGCAGAGGCCTCGGTGGTCACGGTCTGCACCTGGCTCCTGGCAGGAGGCCTGCGGGAAGGAGAGGGTTTGGCGAAGAGTCTGGGAGATACTTGGGGGAGCTGTCCCCACGACAAGAGGGATCCGTAGCATGCGAAAGCAAGCTGTGGAGGTGAACCGACTCCAGCATACGTGTTTTCTCTTGGGGATCTCCAAAGGCTGAGCGCTCAGGCATAGTGCAGGTGATGGCGGTGAGGCTGACGGTGCTGGTGCTCTTTGCAGAAGGGCAGTTGTGTCCAGCCACTTGGGATACTCCCAAAACGCTGCACCTGTGTGTTGAACCTAGGAGGAGCAGGGTCTTGCAGAGACGCTCAACCTTCGTGAGAAACGCACGTAATTGTGCCTACCTTCTGGGAAACGCACAGTCTCCACTGTTCAGCTCTTTGTAGGGCTGTCACGAGGCAACGCTGGGCGCCCGGATAAGGTCAGGTCTCAGACCCAGCGTCCAAACCTGAAGTGTGCTGGAGCAGAAATGAGACGTGTGTTGTTAACCTCAAAGGCAATTAACCTTGGAACAACTTACAAAGGGACATGGAGAAACTGCATGGCTTTGAGCTTTTAGGAGAAGGTTGGAGGTCTCCGCAAGACCCCCCAGGCGACCGAGCAGGGCTCCCCAGCCTGCGCTGTGCAGGAGCTGGTGCTGGAGGGGCTCGCTGCCCCTGCGGGGCTCGCGGTGCCTCAATCCGGGGGAAGGCACGAGGAGCGTCCGGGCACATTTCTGGCATCTCCTTTCTGTTTCCCCAAAACAAGAAGGAGGGGTCGCCTCCCGGAGCGCGCCAGGCTCGTGGGCGGGAGCGTTGTATAACCGTGGGGGCTGCAGCTGTACTAACGGCCTCGAGGCAGAGGCTTCTCGAGTCTGGCGGTGTGTTTTTGTGCCAGGGGCTCTTCAAAGAGCTCTTCCGCGGGATGGGGGGGGGCGGCGTGGACCTGTGGGCCGTGGTGCAGCTCTCCTGGCCCCAAAATCCCATCTCTGTTTGCAGCTGCCAGGCTTGATTGGAGATGTCCGGCTGGCTGCACCCCGGCAGAGACACGTCCCCTGGCTGCCAGCGGGCACGGAGGCCGTTCAACCCCCTGCCTGTTTCGCAGCACAGCGTGGCCGGGGATGTCTCTCCCCCCTTGCATCCCACCGCCAGCTCTGTAGATGCTCCCAGGTGCTTTCAGGAAGCCAGGATATAAGATACAGCCTCCACTGGGATGCAGGTTTTTGCCCCTTTTAGCACCAGGGCTGAGCGTGAGGAGCCTGAAGGACTCTGGTCAGGCCAGGGCATCTCACTGAAGAACTCTCTCTGGCTCCTGCAGAGTTCAGTGCTGGTTTCAGAGCATCCTCCAGACCAGTGGGAGCTTGCTTTAGCCCTTCCCAGAGCTGGGACCTGGCTTTGGAGTTGCTATCCCGGGGCCCGCAAAGCTGAGGGATGACGTGGTGCTGGGCCTTAGGTGGCCGGGCTGCGGGGCAGCCCGTGGTCCCTGCGGCCCCGTGGCGCCGGAGCTTGGCAGAGCCTGGCCCTTCGCAGCCTCGCACCTCGGCTCGCCAGACTGCGCGAGAGCTGGGACAGCCGGGATGCAATTCGCGGCTTGGCTCAGCCTCATTCGCACCTCGGAGCGATCCGGCAGGGCTGGCTTCACACTTATTAGCAATTAAAAGCCTCAGAGCCGGGGAGTCAATTAGCTCGGAGCTTGGCAGTGCCGCGGACCCAGGGGATGAGTCTGCTAGGAGAGCGGCAGCCAGCTCCCCGCAGGGCTCGGCGCGGCCCCGGCAGAGGAGCTCGACTGCTTTTTCATTTGCACCTTGGCCGAGTGTTGCTGCGCGGAGTCAGGGGTGGCTTTGCCGGYGTGAGCCGCCGGGCAGGGAGCGCCGGCTGCGCGCTGGAGGGCGCGAGGTTTCCTGGTGCTGCGGGGCCGGAGCCTGGCGCTCATCCCGCGTGGCACGCCGCCGCCGCCTGCCCTCTCGCACGGGGCTGGAGCCACACGTGGTCTYGGGCTCCCACAGGCTGCGGGAGCTCAGGTTCGGAGCGAGGCCGGCGGGCTGGCGTGCAGCCGCGCGGAGGCCACGGCTCGGCGCCCTTGCTTGGGGTGCCGGAGATTGGCAGGACGGCGCAAACGTGAAACGAGGCCGTCTCGCAGAGGGCTGCGCAGGCAGGAAGGTAGCGTGGGGGCTGAAATGCAGACGCTTTGATGGAGGGTTTTGCAGCGATTTCCTGCTAGTAGAGGGCAAGTCAGAAGCAAAAGCATGAAAGGAGGGAGGAGAAGGAGCTCGCTGAACGCCGGGGTGGGGGGGACTGGGCACGGCGAAAAGCAGGGATGGGGAGAGGCGGGAGACCCTGCTTTGGGAGATGCAGCTGAGTCACCGGTCGGGTCCGCGCGGTGCCTCAGCTGCCGGTCCCCGTGGGACAGGGAGGCCGTGACCCCAGCAGGGCAGCTCAGGTGTGATTTAATAGCCAGTGCCCGGTCCAGACRCTTGGTGGAGGGGGCGAGCCCTCACCCGGGGGAGCGCAGGCGGACGCGCTGGCCGCGGCGGAGCTGGCCGCTCGTGGGTGCACGCTGCGCCCGTGGGGGAAGGCAGCCGCGTGCTGGGGCGCTGGGTGCCACCGCTGTCTCGCAGCACTCTGGCGGCGGCGCCGCGTTCGTTCCCCTTCCCGCAGCTAGCGAGGCCGCAGGAACAAAGGGGCAGCGTGGGGAGGGGGCGGCAGCGGGCGCCCGGGGCTTGCAGCTTGTTATTTCACTTGTGTTTCCATTAAAGCTGCTGCTTTTAACTTGTTTCAGCCTCTGAAGAGGCTCCGGGGTGGGTGGCAGATGCTTTATCCCCCCTCCGCCTCCCTCCCACCCTCCCCTCTTTTCCTCGGCCAGCTCCTCTTGTTAGCATAATATCCTCCTCCCCGCGGAGGCAGAGTCCCGCGGCTCCGGCTTTGCAGTGCAGGCCGCCCGGGAGCCGCTCCTGGCAGGAGCTGGACGGCAGCCCCAGCGCAAAGTTTGCTTTCRTGCAAATGCTTTCCCTGTGCATGCCCCGCGGGGCTGGAAAGGAGATGCTTGTGCCATGGGATGCCGGCTGGGATCTGACCTCCCCGACTTCTCCCGTGCCCAAACTGGCGCCCAGCAGACACATCGGACGCGCTGCYGTGGCTGGTGCTTGCGAGGCAGCCCCCTGCGCAGCCCCCCGRCCCGGCACCGCTCCCCTGCCGTCGGGAGATAACCCGCTGGTGTCAGTCGCCATTGCTGCGTTAAGGCCAGCGGCCTGGGTCACGCTGCGGGTCAGCTGCGTCCCCTTTGAAGCCGCTGGGATTTATACATGCGCTGAAATGTTTTGYGAGATCAGCACCAAAGTGCTTGGGCAGGGACTTTTTTCGCTAACTGTTGCCACGAGCATATGTTGCATTTTACACATATTCTGCTCCGCTGTCCAAGCAACAACCACGCAGAGCCCTCCTGTCTGAAGGTGTTGTAAAGCACCTGTATCACCCAGGAGGGAAGGGGCTGGAGCTGGAGCCTCAGGTCAGCCCGGCACCGTGCGAAGCTGTTCACGGTGGGGCAGAGTGGTGTACAGCATTGCGCCCCTCCCCCATCCGGCAGCGCTCACCCGCGCTCTTTGCCGCGTGTAAATGGGGAGCAGAGCATGTGGATCTGGCTCGCATGGCTGAGGTCTGCGGTYGGACACGCTCAGCACAGCATTGCGATGTTCAGCGGTACGTTGTGCCTTGCTCCGGGAAGGGAAGGGACTGGTCTGTCCTTACGCGCAAAAAGGAGCTCTGATCTGCTTTTGGTGGTGCTGAAATACAAAGAAATGCTGCAAAACCCCGCAGAGGGAGGTGGGGGGGGGCAGCTCCCCTAAGGGAAACGGTCATTGCTAGCCGCTTGGACCTTGATGGAGGAGGACAAGCACATCACCCTGCACACCGAGAGGTGCTGAGTGCTCTCGTCCCTTCGGCAGGGCCCGGAGCCGCCCAGCTCTTGCAGGCAGTGGGAGCTGGGACCGAGCACGGTGCTTGGGTGCCAGGATCAGGTCATTCGCCGTCCCCAGCACCCGCTGTCTGGGTCGGGGGCGGTTTCTTTGGCTGCGGATAGCGGTCTCGCCCAGCACGCTGCGGGCTGCGGCACCCGGAGCCAGGAGTATAATGAGATCTTAATAGTCCAATTATATCCCATCGATTTACTCAGCACGTAATTGTCGGCGGCTGGGGCTGCCTGATGAAGCGCTCGCGCCGGCTGCCAGCGGGGCCCTGCTCGCGGGAGGCGGGGAGGGCTGCGCCGCGGCGCGCCGCAACCAGCTGTTCGCCCTCGAAGGGCGGCGGCAGAAGCCCCCGCCTGCATGTCCCCCCGCCCCGCCACCAACCCCGCAGGAGGAGCAGAGGTGCGAGTGACAGGCTGAGATTGGAGCGGGCACCCCGCAGCGCCTGGGCGGGGGCCGCCAGCACGGGGCTGGCCCCAGGTTTGCGCCCCCCGCGCGGCTCGGATGGGGGGGGGCAGAAGGGCCGTGCGAAGGGCGATGGTCTCCCCAAGCCTGAGCCCGCAGAACTCCCCTTTCACGCGGCCCTCGTACCCCTCCGAGGGCCGCGCTCAGCCCCGGGGGCTCCTTCCCCCGCAGTCGCCCCTCTCCTGGGGGCTTTGCCCCGGAGACCTGCGCTGGGTCCTCGCCGCCCGCGTGCACCAGCCTCGCACGCCCAGGGCTGCGCGTTTCCGCACCGTTCAGGGGCATTGCTTTTTATCTGCTCCTCGGTTTTCTCGCAGGAAAGAGRAGAGCTCCCCGGAGGCCGGCCCGGCTGGGTGCCCTCCGAAGGGACGCCCGCCGCCGAGCATCCGCCTGCAGGTGCCTCCCGCCGCAGCGCGGGGCTGCAGGTGCAGCTTCGCCCTTTCCTTCCGCTCCTTTGCCTGTCGAGCCGGCTGCGGCTGCTTTAACGGCGCCTGGTTCAGAGGAGTCGCTCCTCCCGGTGAATTTTAGGCCCGCCTGGGGCAGCGCCGTGCCGGAGGGCTGCCAGCGCGGCGGAGGCAAGGCGGCGAGCGCTCTCGCGCGCGGCTGGCAGGCGCCGGGGGGCTCGGCGGAGCCGGGGCCAGCGCCGCTAGGGAGCGATTACCTCCCCGCTGTGGCCGGCCCTAATCCCCTCGCAGCGCGCGAGGAGCTGCTCTCCAAACACGGCTCAATCAGGTTAAAGTGTGAAGTCGGGATTAGCCGAGAGAATGAGAGCGTGGTAATAGCCCCGCCGTCCCCGCCTGGACGCCGCGGCCCCGCTGCGGCCCCCTCCCTCCCTCCGGCCCGCAGGGCTCTCGCTGCAGAGATTAAGGCTGCCGGGGTTTGTTTGCCTGAGCGGGCTCCCCACTGGGAAGCGATGTCGAACAGTTTTGCTCGGGCGCCCTGCTAAGCGCCGGGCAGGGCYGCGCGCCGGGGGGTCGGCTGCCGCCGCTGAGCCCCTGCCAGCCACCGCGGTGGCTGCTGCAGGCGCCCGGCCGGCGCACGGGGCAGGGACCGCCGGGGTCTGGGCCGGGGTTGCGGAGGGGCGGCTTGCAGCAAGGAGAGCCAGCGCGGGGGCACCTCGCCGTCCGCGCTGTGTTGCACAAGTGGCCCTCGTGCATGGGGGCGGATAAGGGTCGAGTGGGAAAGTCTCCAAAATCCCAGCCCATTGCCTTTCACGCTCAGCCACTGCCGGGATGGGGCTGGGCCAGGCAGGGGGTGCAAATGCAGGGGGTCCCCAGGGAGCAGGAAGGGGCCGCGCTCTGCAAACAGGCTGCCAAGAGGCTGGGCTGGATGGGACCCGGTAAGGGCAGGAGGCGCGAACGTCCCATGCGGGCATGCACGTGCGGCACAGCCTCCCCGAGGTCTTCGTGCAGGGTCTGGGCAGCGCGGATGGCAGGCTCTGTCCTTGATGCTTGTGGGGAGGAGGCTGCCCGGCCCCTGCAGCGCGGTTGCACCTCGCCGTCCTTCCTCCTTCCCAGAGGACTCCAGGAGCCCCTTGCACCCATGCCGTGCAGGGAGAAACTACTGTGTCCTCAGGGCAATATGTGGTGCACAGCCCCCGGTGCAGGAAAGCTCGGGTCTGCCCTTCCCCAGCTCCTCCTGGCCACACGGTGCCCTTCAAAGCGTCTCACTGGTCTGGGGTGGGCTTGCAGGTGCCTGGGGCCTCGTGTAGGCAAGCATGGTGGAGACGCCTTTCTCCAGCCGTTAGCGAGCTGCTCCGGCAGCGCTGGATGGAAATGAAATGCCTGGGGCTGGGAAAGGCTGAGGAAGGTGCGGGGCCCAGTTGGCGCGGGGACTCGTCGGGCTCCCGCAGGTGGGAGAGGGGCCACGGCTGTGGGGAACCGATCCTGCCCCACGGTGAGGGCAAGGGAGGACGATGGAGTTGGGGGTGGAACAACTGCTCAGGCATCTCCTGGACTCAGTAACCAGGAACCCTGAAACTCGAAGCTTTAGCTTGAAGCTTTAGGAAAATATTTAGAAGTGAAACCAGAAGTTAAGTGAACGTTTTCAGGAGAAAGGCTGTTTTTCCCCCAAACCCTGCTCTCCGCTTGGGTCGCTCGGTGCCACCTGGAGATGCCCTGAAGACTTGTTGAGGGCATCTGTGCCAGTGGGGCCGGGTTCGCTTTGTTTCCCCTTTTTTGGGCTGAGTTCATTAGCCGCAGCGGGGCTGTCGGGAGTGTGAACGCTCGTGGTCAATGCTGCAAGCTGGTGCCTTGCGTGTGGCGGCGGCGGTGAAACATTTGTGTTTGGAGGGGTGCGACGTGGCACTGGCACAACCACCGAGGGTGCCGAAAGCCGGGCGGCGGAGCGGAGCGAAGCCGTGCCATCTGCTGTTTCTTCGGTGCCGAAGTGTAAAGCAAACATAGCTGGGAGCTATGAAACACCAGGAGGGAAGAGGCCACGTCTTGTTCTAGTGCTGGGGACTGAGGATCCCGCAGGCAGAGCATGTGTTTGTCCTGTTGTCGTCAGCTGTTTAACCGTGCCGGAAATGTAAACCCGGTGCCGGGGCCTTGCTGAAACCTTCTCATCCAGCGTCTGTCCCTCTTGGCTTCGGTACCCCGAATGGCAGCGCTTCATCGGCGACTGTCACAAAAAGCTGTGAAGAGGAGCAGCCTCGCAAAATAACTTGCAACCTTCTAGCAGCATTTCCCTCRCGAGCTGTAAGTGAGCAGCTTGCAGACAGACGCCTGGATTTACTTCCCGGGCGCGCTGGGACTCCCATGTGCTGCGAGTGGAGAAACATGAGCCAGGTTTCCTCTGGGGGCAAAACACGCTGCAGACCGGGGCTGCGTGGCCAGGCAGTGCCGCAGCCGGGCGAGGGGTGCGGAGCGCCCTGCGGGGTGCCAGCCAGCGTGGTGGGTGCTTCCGTCAGCCCTGCCGTGCCGGGCCCTGCTGCAACTAGTTTCATGTTGGAGGACAGGCAGCGGCAAAAGGGGAGTGCAATGCATTGARTGCACCGCAAGGAAGAGCAGTGGGTTTAATCTGGTGGTTGCCGGGGGKTTTTCTAGGGGGAAAACCTAGAGAAGTTCTGCCAAACCTGAACAGCCCGTGGGGTTGTTCGCAGGGGAAAAGGGGTTTGGCATGATGCTGCATGTGTCTGAAAGGTCAGTGCGTCAGCTGGGGGTCCGCCAGGCTCAGCGCTCCCCAGCAGAGGATGGGAAAGGGTGCATATGGGTCGGGGCAGGTGCTGGGGTGTCAGTGCAGGCATCGGGGCTTGCTGCATCCTGTGGCCTCCCGGAGAGGGGCTGCTCCCCCTGCGAGGTGACCCCCATCCTTTTGGGTTGGCTCAGGCTGAAGCAGCCCTCGGGAAGGGCCGGAGCCGGCCTGCGAGGGGGCGAGAGGAGCAGGCGGCCCGGAGCCGGGGCTGCCGCAGCGCCAGGGAAGCCGGGCAGTGCCGCCGCGTGGGTAGCGCGGAAACTGCACAGCGCCGGCTGCGCGCCCGCAGCCCCCCGCGTGCAGCCGCCGCAGCCCAGCCGCAGCCCGGGGCCTGCGGGGGCTCCGACCCCCTCCCTGGGAGCCCGGGGTGCTTCCAGGCCTGGCGTCCCCCTCCTCCGTCTCGAGAGGACGTGGGTGTCCTGGCGGAGGTGCTGGTCCCGGCTGGTCCCTGGCTCCCCCGGAAAGACGCTGCTAAGCCGGCGCCCTTCCAGCCCGGCACGGTGGGCAGTGGGAAGGGGGCTGTGCATCGCCCTGGCCCCGTGTCGCAGCTCCTGGGCGTCTGGGCATCCCGCCTGGGGGGCGGACGAGCCCGCATCCCTTGGGTTTTCCTTTTCCTTGTGCGTCGCTGGTGCTTCCCCGGGGGAGTGTTTTCTGTGCGCGGCAGGAAGCTTTTGTTTGGGCGAAGCTGTAAGATGGAGACAGCCAAACCTTTCCCAAGCAGCCCGTTTTCTCGAGGGAAGGGGGAGCGGCGGGGACGCGGTGCCTCCCTTCTGACCCAGCCCCGGCTGCCCTGGGCTACGGGGGCCGAGCCCGGCCTGAGCTCCTGTAGCCGGCAGGCACCGCGTGTGACATGCTGGCATCCAGGGGCTCCCCAAACCAGCTCTCTTTGGGCCGGGGTGGAGGTGTCCGCATGGCCTGTGCGATACTGGGCCAGCACAGGGGGAGGCTTAGTGCAGGCAAGGTGCCTTGCTCAGCCACAGGCTTGCTGCACAGGCAAAACGCTGTGCCGTGCCTCAGTTTCCCTGCAGCGGGATTCAGTCGAGGACTCAACCTCCCGCCCTGTGGGTGGCTGGACAGGGGCTTTGCCAGCGCGGGGCTGGGGACAGAAAGCGCAGGTGTCTGCGGAGCTCGGAGGAGCTCCTGGCGCGCGGGGCGGGAGAGGGGACGGCAGCGCAAGGTGCCGCGGGGCCTGGCAAAACGCACGCCGACGGGCAGGTCCCCGTGGCTGGGGTGGGCTGCGCCGGTCCGCCTGGACGCCGCGTCGCAATGAGGCTTTTTGCCTCGGTGCTTGTTGCTAGAGCCGGCCCGGGCGCAGRGGGGACCCGAGCCCTGCCGCACGCAGCCCTGAGCTGCCCCCGCGCTCACCGGCACCGCGGGGCGGGTGGTCGCACGGAAGGTGCCGTGCGGCGGTAGAGTAATTAACGACCCAATTATTTGTGCCCTCGAAAGCGYGGGGCAGGCTCCATGGGAATGACTGCTAGAGCCACGAAGTGTAATTACCAATTAATCAGCGGGGACCTGTAATTATCGCAGTCACAGGGTATTTCAGTGCCGAGGGCTTTCCCCGAGCTGTGCCCTGTTCTGCACATCAGAGGCAGGAGCCAGGGGACGCTGGTGCCCCGGCCACTTGCAGCCACCCCGGCTGGCGCCCRATTCCCCCGGGGGGCGGCCGCTCGGGGCAGCGGGCCACAGTCCCCTCGTTGCTGAATTACRGTTTCCTGAGGGCCCTCGGGGGATGAGCTAAATGCCAGCGCTGCACAGGACCGGGACGTGCCCCGCGCTGGGGACAGACGGGCCCCCCAAGCGCACCGCGCTTCCCGGGCRTTGCTCATTTTGCCTCCTGCTTCCTCAGGGACCTGAGCGAGAACTTCATCCAGGCCATTCCCAGGAAAGCTTTCCGCGGGGCCACCGACCTCAAGAACCTGTGAGTCACGGCCGGGGTGGGCACGGGCTTGCATGGAGGCGTTTGGGGTCGGTTTGGAGGCAGGAGGCATCCGGAGCCGGCTGATCGCTCTCCGCCCCGGCTCTCCCAGTAACGGTGCCTCCTTTTTCCCACAGGCAACTGGACAAGAACCAGATCAGCTGCATCGAGGAYGGGGCCTTCCGCGCCCTGCGGGGGCTGGAGGTCCTGTAAGTGGGCAGGGGCCGGCTGGAGCCTCCAGCCAGCCCAACACGGGGATGAGGGTGCTCCCGAGGTGCCACAGGGACGTCCCCATCGCGCCGTCCCTCCCTGGCGCCAAAGAGAGACAGAGCTGGGGCCTGGCACCAGGCGCTGCCGGGGCTGAGCAGAGTCCCCGGCGGCTTCGGGCAGAGCCTCTTCTCCGCGGCTCTCCTGCAGAGCTGTGCTCCAGGGCCCCGTCCTGCCCCACGGGGTCCGCCTGGCTGCAGGGATGTGTGTGCGGGAGGGGAAAAGCTGGCAAGCGGCAGCAACACCTGCCTGGGCACTTGCGCCATCCCCGTCCCTCGCCTCTCCGTCCGTCCGGCCCTGCTTGAGGGGTGGGTGCGTGCYGTTGCTCCCAGGGGTTTGGCGCTGTCTGGATGGCGTCACGCTCCCGTTTGCAGCCTGGCTGCCCTGACCTGCCTCCCTCTGCCTTCCCACAGGACCCTGAACAACAACAACATCACTTCCATCCCYGTGTCCAGCTTCAACCACATGCCCAAGCTGCGGACGTTGTGAGTGCCGATGGGGTGTGGGGCGTGATGGGACCCAGAGGGCCAGAGCGGGATGCCCAGGAGCCGGRTGCCCCGGCAGCCCCCTGCTCCCCATGCCGACAGTTCAGCAGTGCCACGACAACACCGTGGGGAGGGGATGGGGGGACATCCCTGCAGGCTASCAAAGAGGATCAGACCCGTCCCCCGAGCACTGCCAAGCAAGATGGACTTGGCAACGCATGCGGACGCTCTCGGGCTCCCCGTAGCCCCTTCTCCAGTTCAGCATGACCCTCTTCTCCCTCCRTTGCACCCCTCCGCGTGCCACCACCCTTGAGATGAGCTGGATGAGGCCCAGGGGATTTGGGGCAGCCAGAGAGCAGGGTGGTGGCCAGCCCCGTCCCGTGGCCACTCACTGGCCCGTCTGCCCGCAGCCGCCTGCACTCCAACCACCTCTTCTGCGACTGCCACTTGGCCTGGCTCTCGCAGTGGCTCCGCCAGCGCCCCACCATCGGGCTCTTCACCCAGTGCGCCGGTCCAGCCCAGCTCCGCGGCCTTAACGTGGCCGAGATCCAGAAGAACGAGTTCAGCTGCTCCGGTGAGGGGGACAGGAGGCAGCGCGTGCCGGGGGTAGGGACATTGCAGGGGGTAAAGTCTGTGCAGTCAACTCGGCTCATGTCCGCTCCCTGCCACGTGCCCCCAGCGCAGAGCCAAGCTCTGATGCCTGCCTGGGGCAGGGACGTCACCACCCCCCTGTCCGCGCTAAGAGGGGTGCGACTGCCTGTGCCCCTGGAGCTGCGTGGGGCCAGGGCACACCGGGACCATCCTCACTGCCACGTGCGCCCACTCGGCTTGGCACGTAGCTCGGTGCCCCGAGTTGTCCCAGCAAGCCAAGCTGTGACCCAGGTCCCTTCCCCGGTGTGGCGGCAGCCACCCGCCTGGCCGGCTCTTCGCTATTTCCATGCTGGCTGCTTCCCCGGCAGGACAAACGGACACCGCGCGTGCCCAGCTCTGCAGCCTGTCCTCCGGCTCCTGCCCGGCCATGTGCACGTGYAGCAACGGCATCGTGGACTGTCGGGGCAAGGGGCTGACGGCCATCCCCGCCAACCTGCCCGAGACCATGACGGAGATGTGAGTAGGGGCCTGCGCCGGCAGGGCGCCGCGGGGCCGGGGCAGCCCCTCACCCCGGCGGGCTCCGGGCCAGGGCGGCTCGGGGCCGGGGGGCACAGGGGCAAGCCGTGCGGCCCCGCCGCCCTCACCTCTCCCCCCCCTTCTCGTTGCAGACGCCTGGAGCTGAACGGCATCAAGTCCATCCCGCCCGGCGCCTTCTCCCCCTACAAGAAGCTGCGGAGGATGTGAGCTGCCCTCTGCCCYGCAGGCCCCCCACTCGCCGCGGGCACGGGGCGCTCGCTGCCACGCGTGCACCCCCTGCAGCAGCCCCGAGCTGGGGCGCGGGGTCCGGCCAGTGCGGGGGACGGGACCTGGGACGCCCCCAGCTCCCCTGCACCTGGCGGGGAGGCTGCGGGCGCGGGGGTCAGGTCRCCTTCTCCCTTTGGGTTTCAGAGACCTGAGCAACAACCAGATCTCGGAGATCGCTCCCGACGCCTTCCAGGGGCTGCGCTCGCTCAACTCGCTGTAAGTGGTGGCGCCGGGGCGCACGGGGAGCCTTGCACCCCCGGGCGGGGGCAGCGGGGCCCCCTCACACCCGCCTCTCTCCCCAGGGTGCTGTACGGCAACAAGATCACGGAGCTCCCCAAAGGCGTCTTCGGGGGCCTCTTCGCCCTGCAGCTGCTGTAAGGCCCCGCGGGGGGGCAGCGGGGCCGAGCATCCCGGTGCCCGCCGGCGCGGCAGGAGGGAGCCCGCCGCCTCACCGCGCTCCTTCCCTCGCAGGCTGCTCAACGCCAACAAGATCAACTGCGTGCGGGCGGACGCCTTCCAGGACCTGCAGAACCTCTCGCTGCTCTCGCTCTACGACAACAAGATCCAGAGCCTGGCCAAGGGCACCTTCGCCTCCCTGCGGGCCATCCAGACCCTGTGAGCGCCGGGGGCGGCCGCGGGGTGGGGGCTCGGCGGGGTACCCGGCCGCGCCTGGGTGGTGGGACGTGCCAGCTCCCCCGGTGTGCCGGCCCCGCGGCGGCCCGGCGGTCACCCGCTGCCCCCCGGCGCAGGCACCTGGCCCAGAACCCCTTCGTCTGCGACTGCAACCTCAAGTGGCTGGCGGACTTCCTGCGCGCCAACCCCGTGGAGACCAGCGGCGCCCGCTGCGCCAGCCCCCGCCGCCTCGCCAACAAGCGCATCGGCCAGATCAAGAGCAAGAAGTTTCGCTGCTCGGGTGAGGGCCGTCCCCGTCCCCGCCGCGGCCGTCCCGCAGGACCCACGGTGCTGGGGGGGGCTCGTCCGGCGGGTGGGGGGCAGGCAGAGCGCTGCCTTGCGGCACGGCTGTCCTGGGGGCAGAGGGGACGGCGGCTTGCGGCTGTGCCCCTGCRGGAGCCTCGTCCCCTTGCCTGGAGCGGTTAAGCATGGGGTTTTGGGGTGGAGGCTGTGCCTCTTCCCCGATGGYGCTGTGCTGCCATGCGCTGAATGATGCTCACACGCTTTTCCTTCCGCAGCCAAGGAGCAGTATTTCATCCCAGGTGAGAGGACGAGCCGCGCGTGTGCATGCGTGCATGCGTGTGTGCATGCATGCCGGGGGCCCTTTCCACCAGCTTGCCTGCAGTGATGTTCGTGCAGGAGCTTTGCAGTCCGGCTCTGCAGCGGGGGCCCGGCCGGGGGGCCCGGCTCTGGTCACCGGCGGGGAGAGGTGGAGGGCGGCGCTCGTGGGGTGTCTCTGTGCCCCCAGGACAGACCCCTTCCCCGGGGGTCCCCAGGGAAAAGCCCCGTGGGGCAGGTGGCTGGGGCGGGCTGCATGCAGTGGCTGGGATGACGGAGCTGGGGAGGAGACAGAGCTGGGCCGTGGGTTCGGGAGGATCGGGCTCAGCTGGAGGTTTAGGAGACGAGCAGCGGGTGGGGAGGCAGGAGGAGCCGGGGGGCCGGCGCGGTGCCCACCCTGGCCTCGCCGCTGCGCAGGGACGGAGGACTACCAGCTGAACAGCGAGTGCAACAGCGACGTCGTCTGCCCCCCCAAGTGCCGCTGCGACTCCGGCGTGGTCGAGTGCTCCAACCTGAAGCTCACCAAGATCCCCGAGCGCATCCCGCAGTCCACGGCCGAGCTGTGAGAGCCTCGGCCGTCCCGGGCCCCTCTCCTGCCCCCGTCCCTCCCTGCCGCCCCGCTCCCTTGCCCTCCGCAGCCGGAGCAGCGCCGGCGCTCGGGTCGGGTTTGGGCCGGGCCCTTTGCAGCCCTCTCCTGAGCTCTTTTCTCCACCGCCCGCCCCAGGCGCCTGAACAACAACGAAATCTCCRTCCTGGAGGCCACGGGGATCTTCAAGAAACTCCCGCATCTGAAGAAAATGTGAGTATTTCGGACGCGCAGCCGTGTCAGGCGTGCACGGGGGYGCCTGGTCCCAGCCGGCCGCGTTCCCTCTCCCCAGCAACCTCAGCAACAACAAGGTGTCGGAGATCGAGGACGGGGCGTTCGAGGGGGCCGTGTCCRTCAGCGAGCTGCACCTGACCGTCAACCAGCTGGAGTCGGTGCGCAGCGGCATGTTTCGGGGCCTGGACGGGCTGAGGACCCTGTGAGTCTGCCCCCTCCGTCCCGGTGCCACCCGCCCGGCCAGGCGCGGGCACGGGGACCGCGACGTCCCCTCTCCCGGCTCCCCCGTCCCTCTCTGAGCCGCTGGGCTGGTGCTGTTTGCATCGCTGCGGGTGCAGCTTGGGAGCACCTTCCCCATCCCCAGGCCGGATCCGGAGCCCCGAGGCTCTGGGGTAGGAGCTGATTTTTGCAGGGTGCAGCTGCAGCCCTAGGAGCCCAGCGGAGGCTCTTCCTGCCATGCGGGACCCGCCTGGTCTGCGCTGAGTCGGGCACGGGTTTGCAGGGGTGAGTTTTCTCAGTAATGCCCTGAAATAACCCCCCTGCCCTCCCCTCGCCTGCAGGATGCTGAGGAACAACCGCATCAGCTGCGTCCACAACGACAGCTTCACGGGGCTGCGCAACGTGCGCCTGCTCTCGCTGTAYGACAACCAGATCAGCACCATCGCGCCGGGCGCCTTCGACACGCTGCAGTCCCTCTCCACGCTGTACGTCGCGGGGGCGAGAGCACTCCTCCCGCGGGGCCGGGCGCGCAGCCGCCGCGGGGGGGACCCCGCATCCCGCCGCGTCGCACCCCGGGGGCCAGCAGCCGCTCCGGGCGGGCAGTCACCGCCTTCTCGCCGGAGGGGCCGGATTTAAGCAATTTTTGCTGGCGTCCCGGTCGGAGGTGGCGGCGGAGGGGAAAGTTTCCGTCTCCCGCTGACCCCCTCCTGCCGGTCCCTGCTGCAGCGGGGGTGTGCGGGGGCGGCTCGGCGGTCCCCGTGGGCGCCGGCGGCTCCGGGCTGGCCCGGGACCCCGGCGATGCCCTCGTGCTCCCTCCCGTGTGCGCAGGAACCTGCTCGCCAACCCGTTCAACTGCAACTGCCAGCTGGCCTGGCTGGGCGACTGGCTGCGCAAGAGGAAGATCGTGACRGGGAACCCGCGGTGCCAGAACCCCCCCTTCCTCCGGCAGATCCCGCTCCAGGACGTGGCCTTCCCTGACTTCAGGTGTGAGGAAGGTAACTCACGGGCCCCGCGGAGCCGGGGGTGGCCGGGCTGCTCCCCCCGGGCCGGCACCGCGCTCCCCGTCCCGGCACCGTCCCCCCGTGATGCGGGGCAAGCTCGTGCTGCAAGCCCCAGCGCCGGCAAGAGCAGATCCGTAGGCAAACCCCCTTCGGATTCGTGCTGCTCCTTTCCTCCTTYCCCTCCGAGCCTCGCACACACGTGTCGGAGCCAGGCAGACGGAGGAGAYGGGGAGCGTGCACGTTCAGAGAAAAAGCCTTTTTTAATCCAGAACAGATTTTGAGCCCTGGAAAATATTTACAAACAAACCCTCGTTTCTTCTGCTTTCCCTCCTCCGGCACGTCAAAGACTGAAGGGTTGCATCCTGCGCCTTTCCTGGCGGGGCGAGATAGCATACGGTCGTCCCAGGGACGCCTCTCCTGCGGGAGCCCAGAGCCCCGGCGGGAAGGGGGAGCAGTGCTCGTTCCCCCGCTGCTTGGTGCAGGCACAAGATCCCCTCCGTTAGGAGACGGTTCAAGGAGTTATTTCAGGAGCTGCCATCCCCRGCTGCCTGCAGGCCCGAGCCCCTTCCTCCGCTCCCTTTTCTTTGCAGTCCTCCGTGAATGCGCTTTTGCCTGAAAATGGCAAAAATCAGAGCAGCCTTGAGCTGCCCAGTGGCCTCCGTCCTGGCAAGGGGGGGCGGTTTGKGGGGCCTGCAGCGCCGTGCGTCAGCCCGGGGCCGTTCCGCGCGGGCCCCTGCTTTGGGGGCGATCAGCACCGTCGGAGCCAGGCGCCGAGCGCGGGGTGGCGCGCTGCGGGAGGGACGGGCTGAGCCCCGGGSGCCACAAGCCGGGCGCCGGTCACCCTGTGCCCCGCTGTGCCCCGCGCAGGTCAGGAGGAGCCGGGCTGCGTGCCGCGGCCGCAGTGCCCTCAGGAGTGCACCTGCCTCGACACGGTCGTCCGCTGCAGCAACAAGCACCTCAAGGCCCTGCCCAAGGGCATCCCCAAGAACGTCACCGAGCTGTGAGTGACGCGCGGCTGTCCAGGCTCTTCCCGCGCCTCCAGCCACGTCGCGGCTCGGGGCTGCCGGAGCCGGAGCGGAGAGGCTCCCTCACCTCCTGGCTGGGCAAGGGGCAGGCGGAGAGAGGCGCGAGCGTGGCTGCTTGTCRGTGCCGAGGCCAGGCAGCGGGTCTGGGCGCGCGGGGAGTGTGATGCCCATCGCCGGGCTGGGAGAAGGAGGGCCGCGAAAGGGCCGCTGCGCCCTGCCGCGATGGGGACGGCAGCAAATCTGGCGCGGTGGGCGAGGGGGGCCGGCAGGGCGGCTGTGCACATACATATGTATAACGCCCCCTCACGCCGCCGCGCTGTCTCGCACACCCCCTCCTCTCTGCAGCCTCCTCTCTCTCTCTCTCGCACGTGCCTGGTGAGCGGTTACAGCCGCCCACGCTCCCGTCGGATGCATAAACACAGCGCGCGTCTGGCTGCGCGTGCCCGCGCGGGCTGCGGGGAAGCTGCCCCTGGAGACCCGCGCGCAGAAGGCACAGGCGCGCTGATGCGTTCGCACGCCGCCTCGCGCGCCAGCGAAGGCCTCCCCGCGCCGCCCGCGGACCCGAGGGGGCTCCGCAGAGGCTCCTCGCAGCCTCGAGTCCCCGGGGGTCTCCGCAGGAGAAACGGGAGGGCGGAAGGAGGGACCTTGTGTTTCGCAGCCCCCCCCAAGGTGCTTTCGTTCTCCCTCGCAGCTACCTAGATGGCAATCAGTTCACGCAGGTGCCCGGACAGCTCTCCACCTTCAAGTACCTGCAGCTTGTGTAAGTAGCCGGGAGCAGGAGCCCAGCAGCCGGCCCCGCTGCTCAACACGTGGAGAAGGACGTGCCTGGGACCGAGGGATAGCTGTCGAGCGCTCGCCCAGAGGGAGCCGGGGGGCAAGCAGGGCCTGTGCGCCTGGGCGCGGGACAGCAGGTCAGGGGCTGTCACTGCGCTGGGTAGCTGGGTGTGCGCACAGCCCAGGGCGCAGCCCCTGAGCTACATCTTCTTGTATGAGGCTGGTTTCTGCACGGAAACAGCAATCGCATGTGTGGGAGACGTGCACCTACCTGCTGCACGTGTTCTCCTGGCCAAGCCTGGGCTGAGCTGGGTGGACCGTCCTCTTCTGTTCCCAGCTTGGGATATGCGGCCTAAGGCACAGCAGAAGTTCATCTTTCCTATCTGCTCCTAGGTGACGCCAAGCCACTTATTTTCAGAGCTTCTGTGGTCACCAGCTATTGCTGCTAGCCTAGAGACTGCATCTTTGCTCTCTTACACCAGAGCATGGTGATGAGCTCCAGGGAGGGGTCCAGGCTCTGCTGCGCCCCGCGCTGTGGGGCTGGYGCCGGTGCCCACGGCAGGGCAATCCCCAGCTGGCGCCAAGGGGAGGAAGGGCCCTTGCACCCTGCTGCCCTCTCGGTTGGGCGGGCAGCGAGAGGGGACGAGGCACACCCGGCTACGATCCCCTGGGGTTTGTGTTTTCCAGYGACCTGAGCAACAACAAGATCAGCTCCCTGAGCAACTCCTCCTTCACCAACATGAGCCAGCTCACCACCCTGTAAGTGCGGTCCGTGGGGCACGCTGTGCTGGGCTGCAGCTTGTCCTAGCTGCGAGGGGAGGTTTTCCAGGGGACCCCGAAGACCAGGGGGTGCTGGGGACACGAGGATCTCCCCCGCCTGGGTGAAGCTGTGTCTTGAGCCGGTGTTGATGCAGCGGGGCAGGACACGGGCCGGGTGGCTGGGGGGGAGCATGCCGCCCAGGGTGGGCTCCCTGCAGCATGCACGGCGGTGCCTGCGACACTGGGTTGCCTTCTCCTTCCCTTTCACAGGATCCTCAGCTACAACTCGCTGCAGTGCATCCCTCCGCTGGCCTTCGAGGGCCTCCGCTCCCTGCGGCTGCTGTGAGTGCCTGCCCGTAGCCCTGCTCCCCACGCGCGGCCCCGCTCCGCTGCTGCCTCCCGGGGCAGAACAGGCATTCACAGCAGTGACGGGGCAGCGGGGTCCGGCTCCTCCACCCCCATCTGGACCCGTAGGGTTGGTGCCAGGGGCCGCAGGCACGGAGTGGGGGGACCCCAGCCTGCCGCTGTCCTGGCCGCCCATCCAGGACCCGCTGGGATTGCAGGGCCCTCTCTTCCCTGCAGGTCTCTCCATGGCAATAACATCTCCAGCCTCCCCGAGGGCATCTTTGCAGACGTCACCTCCCTGTCCCACCTGTGAGTATCTCCTGCTCCCCAGGCCTGGGCTGAACGCAGGCTCGGGAGACCTTTGAAAAGCATCAGAGGTGTTTCACCCCCTCTTTGAAGGAGCCTTTAACCCGGGGACCGCAGCCACCCGCTCGGGGTGGGTRTTCAACTCTGCTCACGGTGACTTTCCGGCCCTTTTCCCTGGAGGCGGCCCAGAAAGCCTCCCACTCACTGTGGTCCATAGGTTTAGCAGCAGTCTCYGTTCCACCACCCATCATCAGTAAAAGCACGGCACAGCCCTGCTCTGCTGTCGCGTGCCACCATGCTCTCCTTGGAGCTGCCACCTGCCCTGAAATCCGGTGTGACCCGATCCTGACCGCTTCGTGCTGGCTCTGAGCCCTCGCTCTTGCCCTCTGAGTGCTTACACATACTTGACTGGTGGCTGATGTGTTTCTGTGGTTTTCTGGAGCAGTGGTTAAACTGCTCAGCCTGTTCTTCCCCGGCTCCTCCTCGTTTTCCCTTTCTGGAAGCAAGGTGCCGTCTTTGCCACATTGGTTGGGCCCAGCTGATCTCATCTCCCAAGCTCCTGTGTCTGCGGTCACTCTTTCATCACAGGCATGGGTCGTGCCGGCCCKTGCTCCCAGCTGACCTTTGCAGTGAAGAAGGCATTAAATACTGCAGCCTCTCACGTCAGCCGCTGATCACTTCCCTGCTCCGTGGTGGAGCAAAAGGCTGGGCCGTGTCCTGTCCCGTCGCAACGTCTCCGAGCCCCATTCCCTCCCGGGGCGCCGGGGCGGCTGCTGCAGTTTTGCCCTTCGCCCCCCTGCAGGGCCATTGGGGCCAACCCGCTGTACTGCAGCTGCAACCTCCGCTGGCTCTCCAGCTGGGTCAAGACGGGCTACAAGGAGCCCGGCATCGCCCGCTGCGCCGGGCCCCCCGACATGGAAGGCAAGCTGCTGCTCACCACCCCGGCCAAGAAGTTTGAGTGCCAAGGTGAGAGGCGCCCGCGCCGTCCGGCCCTCCGTCCGTGCCCTCCTCCCCGCAGCAGGGCAGGGGAGCAGCGCCCAGCACGGCGGAGCGGGGCTGCCCCCCACCCTGCCCCACGGCGGGAGTGCCGTCCCCGTGCGCAGGCGCCTGCCCCGCGCTCACGGCCGCCTCTGCGCTTCGCGCCCCGCAGGCCCGCYGGCCCTGAGCGTCCAGGCCAAGTGCAACCCCTGCCTCTCCAGCCCCTGCCAGAACCAGGGCACCTGCCACAACGACCCGCTCAACGCCTACCGCTGCGCCTGCCCCAGCGGCTTCGAGGTAGCGTGGGTCCTGGGGGGCCGAGTCCCCCACCCCGGGCGAAACGCCTCCCCGCGCAGGGGAAGGGTGCGAAGCGGGGGCTCGGTCGTGCCCCCGGAGCTTGTTGCGTGCAGGACTGTCCCCGCGGTCCAGCTTTTCCTGCTGGCCCGCAGCACCCTGCAGGCTGGGCTCACCCGGGGGGGTGGACGTGGCCGGCGGGGCACAGTGCCAGTGCCACTGTCCCGTCTCCCTCGGGGCTGCCCGCGCCGCCCTCTGCTTCCTTCCCCAGGGCAGGGACTGCGAAGTGGCTCTTGACAGCTGCTCCAGCAACCCCTGTGCCAACGGTGGGACCTGCCAGCCTGAGGAGGGCCAAGGAGCCAGCTTCAGGTGAGCACTGGCCAGGGACACCCAAAACCTGGGTGCTCAGGCAGCGACATGGAGCCCCTGCACCCTGGGATGGGGCCGGATCTGGCTGGGTGTTGCTGCCGCTCGCCACAGGGCTGCTGTGCCCCCGCGCCACCCTGGCTGCCCAGAGCCCTCGAGGTCTTTCTGGGAAAGCGGACACAATTAGTGGCTGAAAATAAAYGCCCGGCTGCAGGCGAGGAGCCGGGATGCGCAGCGGCTGGTCCTGCCTCCCCGCACTAAATGGCCTCTCAGCCCGTCGCCTTGGCAACCCAGCATCCTTCCCAGGCGCCCGCGGCCGTGCGGGGGCTGCCGCTGCGGCCAGGCGCTTCCCCCCTTCCCTGGCACTTGCTTTCGCATGCACGGCCCGGGGGCAGTGGGGGGGGGTGCAAAGAAAGTGCCCCCCAGTGCCGCCCCACATGCACTGGGGCTCTGGTTCCCACGCCCACCCCGTGCTCCTGGCACATACAGCCACCCCGGGGTCCTGTGCTGGGGGGGGGGCCCGCCCCGAAATGCTCCCTCTCCTGCCCCCCCCCGTCGGCGCCGGAGGGCTGTGGGTGCCRGGGAGCCCGCTCTGACGCGCGGCCCTGCGGCCAGGTGCCTGTGCGCAGTGGGCTTCGAGGGCCCGAGCTGCCGCGCTGCCAGCGACCCCTGCAAGGAGCACCGCTGCGAGAACGGGGGCTCCTGCCTGCCCGCCGCCACCAACTACACCTGCCTCTGCCCTGCCCKCTACACAGGTACCCGGCCCCGGGGGGCACGCACCTCCTCCGCGTGCACCCGGCTCCGCTGGGCTCCCTTTGGCTCAAGGCAGGGGGGGTCCTAGCTGGCGTGAGCCAAACCTCAGCCCTGCCAGCGAGGCAGAGCGGCTCCGAGCGGCTGCTGGGGCACGAGCTGCCTCTGGCAGAGTGGACCTCTGTGCCGGTGGCCAGCACTAGCCCTGGGCTTGGTGCCTCCCTCCCTCAAGCCAAGGCTGCGGCACGTGGCCCCCACAGGCTCCCAGCACAGCGGCGGGGGAGCCGGGCTGTCCCACTGGTCCCAGAGGTGYTGCGGGGTGATGCACCCGGGCTGCGGCAGGGACCGGATCCGGTACCCTCTGTCACCCTCTTTCCTATCCTGCAGGGGATTTCTGCGAGCAGCCGCCGGATTTCTGCTCGGCCGAGCTCAGCCCGTGCCAGCACGGCTCCAAGTGCATCTCCACCCGGCAGGGCCCCCGGTGAGTGCCGGCCCTGGGCAGGCACAGCCGCTCCCGGATGGATGCCCATCCCCGCTGGGCTGGTTTCCTCCCTGCTGCCTGGGGTGGTGATTTGGCTTTTGGGGACTGCAGCTTGCAAGCCGGCGAGGGGGGGACGGGGCTGGCGTGGGGGCCGCTGCGGGGAGCGGCCCCCCAGCCCCGGAGCTCAGCACCCGTCCTGGCCGCAGGTGTGAGTGTGCCCCTGGCTACGTCGGCACCAACTGCAGCGAGGACTTCGACGACTGCCAGGACCACCGGTGCCAGAACAACGCTCACTGCGTGGACGAGGTCAACGGCTACTCCTGCCTCTGCGCTGAGGGCTACAGGTACGGCTTGCAGAGCGCTGGGGGGCTTGTGCCCCCGCCGTGGGCTAACCGGGGCAGCTATGGGTCACCATGCAGAAGGGACCCGTCACTGCTATTGCATCGCCCTCCATCCCCAGGGTTTGGGATCCAGGTGTCCCTCTGCCACCACTGGCCAGAGGACTTGGGGATGCCTGAGCGGTGCTAGCAGTGCCTGGGCGCTGCAGGGCCCCCCAAAAAGCCTGGGTGCAGCCAGGCCAGGAGAGCGCTCTCCGTGCCGGTGGGGCAGCGCGGGGGGAGCACCCGGCTGCCCTGCTCGGCACGCCACCCCAGCGCCCCCCCCCTCCGCCCCCGCAGCGGCCAGCTGTGCGAGATGCCACCCCGCGCCGCCGGGCAGCCCAGCCCCTGCGAGCGGGCCGAGTGCCAGAACGGCGCCCAGTGCGTGGAGCTGGGCGCCCGGGCCCTGTGCCAGTGTCTGCCCGGCTTCGGCGGCCCCAAGTGCGAGAAGCTGCTCAGTGTCAACTTCGTGGACCGCGACACGTACCTGCAGTTCACCGACCTGCAGGACTGGCCCCACGCCAACATCACCCTGCAGGTGAGGGCGCGGGGCTGAGCCAGGGTGCCCCGGCCCCGGGGCCGGCGGACTTGGGCCGCCGGCGGGTGGGTGGGCTGGCACGGGACGGGGGGCTCCCTCCTCTCCTGCCACCAGGTCTCCACGGCGGAAGGCAACGGGATCCTGCTGTACAACGGGGACAGTGACCACATGGCCGTGGAGCTGTACCAGGGCCACGTGAGGGTCAGCTATGACCCYGGCACCCACCCCAGCTCGGCCATCTACAGGTATCTCTCTGCCGGGGCACCGCGGCGCTGGGGATTTTGCTCCCCAAGCCACACCTTGCTTGGAGCCGACCCCATCCCCAYCACAGTGAGATCTCTGGGGGGCCCCGGGGCTCTCCGTGGGGCAGGAGGGGGCTGTGGCAGCAGGGACCACCTCCGTGATGGAGCCCTCCCCACCAGTGCCGAGACCATTAACGACGGGCAGTTCCACACCGTGGAGCTGGTGACCTTYGACCAGATGGTGAACCTCTCCATCGATGGTGGCAGCCCCATGACCATGGACAACTTCGGCAAGCACTACACGCTCAACAGTGAGGCCCCGCTCTACGTGGGAGGTAGGGCCCGTGGACGGCTGCAGTGGGGGCTGTGGCGGCCCCTTCCCCGGCATGGCGTGCTGACGGCCCCGCTCTTCGCCAGGGATGCCCGTGGATGTGAACTCGGCCGCCTTCCGCCTGTGGCAGCTCCTCAACGGCACCAGCTTCCACGGGTGCATCCGCAACCTCTACATCAACAACGAGCTGCAGGACTTCACCAAGACGCGGATGACGCCGGGGGTGGTGCCAGGCTGCGAGCCCTGCCGCAAGCTCTACTGCCTGCACGGCATCTGCCAGCCSGCCGGCGCCCAGGGCCCCGTGTGCCACTGCGAGCCCGGCTGGGCCGGGCCCCACTGCGATCAGCCCCACGACAGCCCCTGCCAGGGGCACAAGTGAGTGTCCCCTCCACTGCCCCGCGGCGACCCGCCTGCCCCATTGGCTGCCCTGCAGTGCTCTACTTGCCCCATTGGATGCTCTGCAGCAGCCCACGTGCCCCCTTGGCTGGCCCACGTGACCCATTCGCCCCATTGGCTGCCCTGCAGTGGTCTGCTTGCCCCATTGGATGCTCTGCAGCAGCCCACGTACCCCCTTGGCTGGCCCACGTGACCCATTCACTTCATTGGCTGGCCCGCGTGACCCATTCACCCCATTGGCTGCCCTGCAGTGACCTATCTGCCCCATTGGCTGCCCCACAGCGACCTATCATCTGCCACATTGGCTGCCCTGGAGCAATGACCGTGCCCCATTGGTTGCCCTTCAGCAATGGCCCTGGCCCATTGGCTGTCCCACAGTGACTGCCCTACCCTAGTGGCTGACTGCAGCAACTGAGTCATCCAATTGGCTGCCCCACRGTGACTGCCATGCCTCATTGGCTCACTGATGGCCCCTCCTGATTGGCTGCCCCTCCTCAATTGCCCCTGCTCATTGGCTGCCCCACAGTGACTGCCCCACCCGGTTGGCTCATTGGCTGCCCCTCCTCATTGGCTGCCYCTCATCACCCGCCCCCCTTCACTGGCTGCCTTGTCCTTGGCTGCCCCTCATTGGCCACTCTTTCACCCCCTGCCCTCTTCATTGGCTGCCGCACTCGTGGGCTGCCCTGTGACGCCCCATTGGCTGTCCCTCCTCACTGCCTTCCCGCTGCCCCCTCCCACTGGCTGCCAGTCACTCTGCCAGGGCTGGGCCAAGGTTCCTGCTGGTGGTGCTGGGCTGCACCAGGGCTGCGCCGGTGCCATGCTGTGCCAGCGCCGTGCCGGTGGTGCCGGGCTGTGCTGGAGCTGTGCCGTGCCACGGCTGTGCCGGTGGTGCTGGAGCTCGACTCTGCCAAGCCAGTGCTGTGCTGGTGGTGCCAGGCTGTGCCGTGCCAGGGCTGTGCCGGTGCCATGCCAGTGCCATGCTGGGCTGTGCCATGCCGGGCTGTGCCATACCAGGGCTGCGCCAGTGCCATGCCATGCCAGTGCCATGCTGGGCTGTGCCGTGCCGCCAGTGCTGTGCTGTGCTGGAGCTGTGCTGTACCAGTGCCGTGCCAGTGCCAAGCCATGCCAGTGCTGGAGCTGTGCCATGCCAGTGCCATGCTGGCGGTGCTGTGCCAATTGGTGCCTCGCCAGTGCCATGCTGGTGCCATGCTGTGCCGTGTCGGTGGTGCTGTGCCGATGCCAGTGCCACGTTGTGCTTTGCTGGTGCCAGTGCCGTGCCGTGCCCGTGGTGCCATGGCAGCGCTGCGCCGTGCCATGCCGTGCCAGTGGCAGCACCATGCCGAGGCGTGCCGGTGGGCAGCTGACTGCGTCGGGTGCCCGCAGGTGCGTGCACGGGCTGTGCCTGCCCCTCGACGCCCTGTCCTACAGCTGCCAGTGCCACGAGGGCTACCAGGGCGCCCTGTGCAACCAGCCGGCGGAGCCGCCCGACCCCTGCCGCCGCCGGCCCTGCGTCCATGGGCGCTGCCGCCTCGCCCCGGGCGGCGAGGCAACCTGCGAGTGCCACAGCGGCTACACCGGCGCCCTCTGCGACCAAGGTAGGGGGGCGGGCGGCGGGGCCGGGAGCGGGTGGGGGGGTCCGCGCCGCGGGCCCGGGCTGAGCCGCCGCTCTCCCGCAGAGCCCGAGTGCCGGGGGGAGCCGGTGCGGGACTTCCACCAGGTGCAGCGGGGCTACGCCGTCTGCCAGACCACGCGGCCCGTGGCCTGGGTGGAGTGCCGGGGTGCCTGCGGCGGCCCCGCGCCGGGCTGCTGCACGGGCCTGCGCCTCAAGCGGAGGAAGTACGCCTTCGAGTGCAGCAACGGCGCGTCCTTCGTGGAGGAGGTGGAGAAGCCCAGCAAGTGCGGCTGCAGCCAGTGCCTGTGACCGCCGAGCCCGCAGCGGGCCCGGCCCCGGGCAGCCGCCGCCGCCGTGGACACCAGCGAGCACGGGGGGGCCGCCGGGGACCTCCCCCCGCCGCCGCCAGGACCTCGCTTTCCCTCGCGGCCRTGGCGCTGCTGCCCGGGGCGCTCGCAGAGCCCAGCCGCGTCTCTCGGAGGAGCCCAGCCGGCCTTGG